>NW_012110430.1:603228-655601 GCF_000951045.1 Mandrillus leucophaeus | reverse complement strand
CAGGATGGTCTCGATCTCCTGACCTCGTGATCCGCCCGTCTCGGCCTCCCAAAGTGCTGGGATTACAGGCTTGAGCCACCGCGCCCGGCCCCCTAGAAATTTTTTTAAAAGTAATTGGACTGGGTGTGATGGCTCACAGTTGTAATCCCACGACTTTGGGAGGCCGAGGTGGGAGGACCACTTGAGTCCAGGAGTTTGAGAGCAGCCTAGGCAACAAAGGAAAACCCTGTCTCTACTTAAAAAAAAAAAAAAAAAAAATTAGCAGGGCATGATGGTGCACACCTGTAGTACCAGTTACTCAGCAGGCTCAGGTGGGAGGATCACTTGAGCCCGGAAAGTTGAGACTGCAGAGAGCCTATGATCGTGCCACTGCACTACAGCCTGGGTGACAGTGTCAGAGATCCTGTCTCAAAGAGTAATAGTAATAATTAGACCAGGCGTGATGGCTCACGTCTGTAATCCCAGCACTTTGGGAGGCTGAGGCAGGTGGATCACGAGGTCAGGAGTTCAAGACCAGCCTGGTCAAGATGGTGAAACCCCATCTCTACTAAAAATACAAAAAATTAGCCAGACATGGTGGCGGGTGCCTACTCAGGAGGCAGAGGCAGAATTGCTTGAACCCGGGAGGCGGAGGTGGCACTGAGCCAAGATCATGCCACTGCACTCCAGTCTAGGCAATAGAATGAGACTCCGTCTCAAAAATAAATATATATTAATAGTAATTGTAAAAATTACCCACAGGGGCAGGGCACAGTGGCTCATGCCTATAATCCCAGAACTTTGGGAGACCAAGGCAGGAGGATTGCTTGAGGTCAGGAGTTCAAAACCAACCTTTTTAAAAAATTTAGCTGGGTTTGGTGGCCTGAGCCTGTTGTCCTAGCTACTCAGGAAGCTGAAGAGAGAAAATTGCTTGAGACTAGGAGTTTGGAGGCTACAGTGAGCTATGATTGTGCCACTGTACTCCAGCTTGGGTGACAGAATGAGATCTTGTCTCTAAAAAACAAAATAGATTACTTAGAGGGAATACGACCTCTAGGATGGGAAGAGGCCACAGAGCAAAGTCCTCCCCATTCTGGTAATTGGACATTCCATGTCCCCATATTAAAGGCTGCTCCTGCAAAAAGTAAAGTCTGCCTAACCAAAAAATCTTGTCCATATACGCAGAGTCTATTGGGAAACAACCTAGAGAAAACTCATGCTGGCTATTTAGAAAAATCAAATTAAGCTGTGCTAGATTGTCTAATCAAACTCACTAGAAAGATCATGCAACGTGCATTACACAGGAACATAACCCAAAAATGCCAACACAGAGATCACTGTGAAATTCCTGAACTTGGCCAATACCCTACAAATTTAAGAAGATGGATCTTCTTCCCACTAGCAAGTCTCTACTTGTTCCTGAAATAAATTAATAGTCCCCTCATTACATATCTCCTCCCATGTTACACAAAGAACTTAAGGTCCCAGAATAGGTTAAAAAATGTTTTACAATCACCACCAAGCTGGGCACCAGGGATATAGCCAAGACTGACCCCAAGACTGAGCAGGAACTTACCTCAGTGGTGCAGACACTCCTGCAGCAGATCCAAGATAAATTTCAGACCATGTCTGACCAGATCATTGGGAGAATTGATGATATGAGTAGTTGTATTGATGATCTGAAGAAGAACATCGCAGATCTCATGACACAGCCTGGGGTGGAAGAACTGGAAGGTGAAAACAAGATACCTGCCACACAAGAGGTGAAGGTTGCTAATAATTTATACTGAAATCTGGAACACCATTTTTCCAAGCCAAGAGAAGATTGAATGGCTTTTTGCAGCTAACTACTATGTGTAGACAGGTTTTACATTATAAAAAGTGTGCATTTTTATCACATACTATATAGTTAGTCTATAGAGTGATTTACCCCCAGTTTCTTAAACATGGTATCTTCACATCTTGGACCTTGGTCAATTGTGCTGTTATTAAGCATTAAAACTTTGCCGGTTCTTGCAAAAAAAAAAAAAAAACAGTTTTATTCCCAAATTCCTATTCTTCTTTGATCCAACTGGAGGCCACACTCAGGTGCTTGGGTTGAGTCTTGTCCTTTCTCCAACAGCTTGCATCAACCTCCATCAAGACTGGGGTTGGAATAACTTAAGCGTCTGCTAAGCTAGACTGCTTCAACCCCCGTGTCTCATGTGTTTCAGCCCTTCAACCAGTGAGTTTAGAAAACCTTAAAGAAATCTTCAGAACAAAATATAAGCATTATAGCGCTTACATCTCAGCACCCACACATCCCTAACAGCATTTTTCAAGTCAAAGCATATACTACATCTATTACAACCTAAATCCACATCATCATTGCCAGCCATAGATTATACCAGATAGAGTATCAATATTATTGAGTTGAAGAATGTAGATTGTGAAAAATAGTAAAAGCATTATTATTGATATATAAGCATGGGCTATTTGGAGAAATACTTTGTCTCAGCCAACCAAGTGCAGCCTAGAACCAAAACACGCCAAAGGACCTACTTTGGCTCTTTCTCCCTAAGCATTTGAGTCTCAGACTTTTCCAATTCAGAGGGAAAAGCCCCTCCAACAAAAAACAGCAGCAACAAAAAGCTTACCCAACAAAAAGTTCTGTTCTGAAAGACAGAAGAGGAGGGCTGGAATTTTTTAAATGATTCCCAGAGACTGGCTTCTTCCTCCTCAGGTCTGGGGAATAGCAAGGCCAGCTTACTTCCCCAGCTGTTAGAAGAAAAGAAACCCACACAATGCCAAAGAGCCCACCCAAGAGATGGTAAAAATCAAAATAGTAACTACCTGGAAGAATGGGTGACTGAAAAGGGGCTCTAGAAAACTTTTCAGTGTCATGAATAGGTTGTCTATTTTGATCTGAGTAGTGATTACATGTAGGTATAACAGGCAAACATTCATCAACCCGTTCACTTAAGATTTGTACATATCGCTGCATGTAAATTATACTACAAGAAAAAAAAAAAAAAGGAAAAACATTCTCACACACATGCAAAAAAAACCTTTTTTCCCAATAAGAAACACCCCAGCCTTTCCCCAGTTTTCTGGATTACTAGAAGTGATTGATTTCAAAGAGAGAACAAAGGGGCAGCACAAAAGAGGAAGACTATGATCTCCAAGCTGACTTGTCCCCATCTCCATGAAATCTCACGGAAGGAAAAGCATCTCAAGGAAAGAGAGGCAAAGAGATTATCAGGGTTCTTCCAAGAGGAAACAATCCTGCACTTTCACCCTGGCAACTTGGGTCTTGTGAAAGAGAATGCGTTCAGAAAGTCATCACGTTAAGGTGCATTGTGACTTTAAATCCCTTTCGTTAGAAACAATGTGTACTCCTCTAGGGAAACCTGGCCCAATGTACCTGAGAATTCCAGAAGAGCCGTTCTAGCCTCTGAGCAATCCCTGCGTGAAAGCACAGTTGCACAATCGCAGTTTAATGAATCTGAGCCACAGATTCATCCTCAGGGATGTGCCAAATGACTTTCATTTTACAAAGGTTCTTACATTATTTAAATTGAGGAAATAATCATTTGAAGGCATCAGTTAAAACTTAAAAAAAAGAAAAGAGCACAAGAAAAAATATATATGTATTAGATATTTTTAAATCTTAAGGCACTGCCATACCCGCATACCCCATGCATGGGCGGGAGGGTGGTATCTTCTTCTCCAACCTGCCCTTTGCGTCCTCACACACAAACTACCACCGCCACTCAGACAGGTGAATTGTTCTGTGTTCCTTGACTGGGAAGAAGGATGTGTCAGCAGATAACAAACTTTAAGGGAGTTTATTCTTGAATTGGGATTTTAAAACTTAGGTCAGGCAGTTGGGATGTGTGAGCAGAAAAAAAATTAAAATAAAAAATGAAAAAATAAAGAAAACATAGGTGGTTTAGACGTCAAAAAGAAGCCATAATACATACAGTATATTGAGGAAAACACATGAGTAAAAGGGAAATGTCCCAGTCTTACCCCATCTCTCTCCAGTCTTCAACCTCTGGACTAGAAAAGAGTCCTCAGCCTTGAGGAAGAGTTTATCTTACTTCAGTGGAAACAGAGAAGGAGTAATAGAGAGTCTAATGGGTCCCAAAAAGAGGAAACTTGCCTCCAGCTCTTGAGCTGTGTAATTGACATAACTAATTCCATCTTAGAAAAGGACTCCCTTTTGGTTGGGTACGGTGGTTCATGCCTGTAATCCCAGCACTTCGGGAGGCCGAGGTGGGTGGATCATGCAGTCAGGAGGTCAAGACCAGCCTGGCCAAGATGGCAAAACCCCATCTCTACTAAAAATACAAAAATTAGTCAGGCGTGGTGGCAGGCACCTATAATCCCTACTCAGGAGGCTGAGGCAGGAGAATCACTCGAACCCCGGGGGACAGAGGTTGCAGTGAGCTGAGATTGTGCCACTGCACTCACTGGGCAACAAAGTGAGACCCCGTCTCAAAGAAAAAGAAAAAAGACTCCATTTTATATTTCATAGAACACTTTGCCAACAAGGATAAGATGCTTTGTTTAACAAACAAACAAACAAACAAAAGACTGCGGCAACCAGATAAGGATGTAAACAAGCGTACTCTTCCATTATCAGTTCTTGCCAGAGGACTCTGACTGTAAAGGATTAGGCCTTCTGCCACTCAAAAACAGCTCTCTTTACTGATACCGTCTTGCAGTCACTTGTGATAAGAATTTGGTACCTGCCACTGAAGGCTCTGCCACCTCAAAAACTCTTCTTACAAGACCAAAGGGACCCCAGGGCAAGACCAGGACTCTTGTCTTCTTAGCTCCCACTGGACTGGTTCATTAATCCTTTCTCCAATCTCTTTTTCCTCCTGATGTTAAATGTTACTTTGTTTGTCATGGAATGTTTAACCTAAAACATTTCTATATTGATGAAATATACTATTGTGTATGGTTTGCAATATTGACTGACTTGTGGAGTGGCTTGAACCTGTGTGCCCATGGCTCTGACTACAGAGTGAACAGGAAGTACTAAGAAGAACCGCCTCCTTGGGAACTCCATGTAGCTCGTGGACTAGAATAACATTAATAAAAGCCTGACATTGTGGAAAGACATACACATGCATGGACCTGTTTATCTCTAATCTCGCACTGCTCACCACTGGCTGAGGTCTAGGATGGAGTCAAAACCCCTAGATCAGCCGGTAGTCTCTGGAAGAAATAAAAACCTGGCCCCATTGCTCAGGCAGAGGCTCTGGAGAGAAATGACTGCATGGTGTGCCTGGGCAGATGGTACCAGACACAGTGGTAGAAGCTTCTCTGTGCCCTGAACAGCACGAGAGCAGGGTAATTTCCATGCCCTCCCCAGCCCCAGAGAAGCACAAAGCAGTACAGAGTGATGAAAATAAAGGGCCTGTGGAAATGGGAATGTGGATCATCTAGGCAATTGCATGGTTTATCATCTAGGGACCAGACAGGATGACAGCTATTCTAAGGGACGCCAGCGTCAGCAGATGACATCAAGGACCACACTGACCTTCTGCCTCCCCCTTAACGACCCAGCCATGGTTACTGCTAGCCCACAGGGCACTCTTGTGGAAATTAGAAAAAGGCATCTGTAGAGTATGTACTGCCTAGAGAATGAAGTTCAGATGAAATGTTAGCCCCCTAGGCTCTCTGCCCCACCTCCACCTCTAAGCTATATGCCGTAATACTTGAGAAATAGATCTCAAGGCCAGGCACAGTGGCTGACACAGGTAACCCCCACACTTTGGGAGGCCAAGGCAAAGCAACATAAGGAGATCTAGTCTCTACAGAAAAAAAAAAAAATTAGCCAGGCATGGTGGTGCATGCCTGTGGTCCCAGCTACTTTGGAGGTTGAAGTGGGAGGCTCGCTTTGGTCTGGGAGGTTGAGGCTGCAGTGAGCCATGACTGTGCCACTGCTTCCAGCCTGGGTGACAAAGCCAGACCACGTCTTGAAAAAAAAAAAATAGGAAACAGACCTCAGGTGGTCTGACCTTTAGACCTGTTTCACACAACCTCCAAACCTGGCTAAACAGTGAAGATCAGCTCATCTCAGGGAATTTAGCTGAAAATCTCAAGCAAACTTAATGTATACCAAGGTAAAATAATAGTTTTCAAAAAACAAAACCACAATTAAGGAAATATAACAATATCCACAAGATACTCAAGTTTGTTTTATTGTAATATTAATTTGATGCTTAGTTTTTATCACAAAATTCTATTTCACACCATAATTCTTGATAATTTATTCTATGTAGACGCAGAGAGGAAAGGGAACCTGGGAGGAAATACAAGCTAAACAGTTAATAAGTAGGGGTGCAGACTCTAAGCCAGAACAACCACAGGGAAGAACATCTCATCCAAATTCTGAGCTTTATAAAAAGAGTAAACTGGGAGCAAGAGAAAATTATGTTTGCATAGGATTTAGGAATCTTTAAATCATTTTCACATACCTTTGTTGATTCCTGAAATATCTCTGCTTCCATGAAGCAGAAATTATTACCCTCTGTTTAGGGGAATGGAATATAAAACAGCAACTCATAGGGGAAAAAAAAGAATAGGATAAAGAAGTGAAGAAAGGGGAAGCACGAGATATAAAAGTTTTATTTTTAAACACAGCTGTCCATTGATATGGGAAAAATGTGGGAGGGGATTCTGAATGATTTTTTATCCCCTTCCCTTCTTTATATTTCTCTACAGATTTTTTTTTTTTTTTTTTTTTTTTTTTTTTTTTTTTGAGACAGGGTCTCACTCTGATGTCCAGGCTGGAGTGCAGTGGCATGATGTCAGCTCACTGCAACCTCTGCCTCCCAGGTTCAAGCAATTCTCCTGCTTCAGCTTTCCTAGTAGCTGGGATTACAGGCACCCACTACCATGCCTGGCTAATTTTTTCATTGTTAGTAGAGACAGGGTTTTACCATGTTGGCCAGGCTGGTCTGGAACTCCTGACCTCAAGTGATCTGCCCACCTCGGCTTCTCAAAGTGCTGGAATTAAGGCGTGAGCCATTGCACCCAGCCTTTTTCTACAGATTTTTTAATATGTAAAAATTTCTTTTATTATAAGGACAAGGAAAAGACAAAATTAGCAAGAACTTAATTTATAATTACTACTTATTTATTCCTAAAATCTAATTACTAAATATTACAATAATGTAAATCTTTGCAAAGCAAAAAGCCTGGAAGGAAAATGAAATAAAGCAACTTCAAAGGGATAAATGTAAATTCTTTTTCTGTCTTCTGCTTGCCTATGGTTTCTAAGCTTTCTATAATATAGGTATAATTATTCATTGAAAACGTGCTTTGTTTTAGAAGGAAAATTCCTAAAAGAATTTCTGAAGTATACAAATAACAATGTATATTTATTTACCCTAGCAAAATTGTCAAAATAAGAATTTCTTTTGTACTATTGAGAGGTTAAAAAACTGGATAAGGATACATACATATGCACTTTTTTCTTTTTTCAAGAAAAGAAAGAGTAAATGACCTAAATTACACACTTGTAGAGAACATCAGAACTGAGTCACAATCTGAGTTATGAGGTAACCTGATCCTTTCTAGCCCAAACTCCCACTCTGTGAAGCCCTTTTCATCTCAGAATCTCAGTTTCCTTGTAGTAAAACCTGCATTGCCTTTCTTTATGAGGAAACTGAGGCTTGTAGGAAGTTCAGCAACCTACTGAATGATCACAGCTAAATCTCCAGACAATGAAAAGAACTCAGATGACTTGACTCTCACACCCAGACAGGCTGTTCCTAATGTCCCACAGAGCCTCCAAACCTGGTAGCACAGTTAATAATGATACCCCATCTTTTGACATTCTGGGATCTTGTCTTTCAAAATGCAGATCATACCCTAAAATCAAAATAATAATACCTCTTGGAAATATCGATTCACAGTACCATCAAAAAAGCAGTTTTCACAAGATTGGTCACATGAGGAAGCATTACCTTTCAAGTGTGAAACACAGGAATGCAATGGAAGCTTTAATTGCAAATGATCTAAAAAAAAAATTGAGACAATGTACGCTTCGTTTTTGTATGTATCAGCTAAACTCTGTCTGCCCTCTATATTTGACCATGATATCTAAAGCAAAGCAACATCAGATCTTACATATAACCCTCACCTCTTAAAGCCTTAGAAGCCTGTGTGAAGTGGTTCACACCCTGTAATACCAGCACTTCAGGAGGCCCAGGCAGGAGAAGAGCTTGAGCCCAGGAGTTCAAAACTGCAATGAGCTGTGATCGCACCACTGCACTCCAGCCTGGGTGACAGAGATGCTGCCTCAAAAGAAATACTCTGAAAATAAGTGATCTTTAAACACAGGAGTTAAGCCACCACAGTGATTTGCAAACCAAGAGATCCTAGATTTCTTTTGTTAAACTTTAGTGAAACAGAGGCCCTTTTAAACTTCTCAAGCTGGGCCAGGCATGAATAGGCCCAACACTTTGGGAGGCCAAGGCAGGAGGATCACTTGAACCCAAAAGTTTGAGGTTACACTGAGCTATGATTGTGCCACTGCACTCCAGTCTGGGTGATAGAGTGAGACCCTATCTCAAAAAATAAGAAAAATTAAAATAAAATGCTTTAAAATAACCTCAAGTCAAGTAACCCTCATCTCTTCCTGTGGCAATGGCCATTTCTTTCAACTAAAATATTCAGCTATGATTGCTTTGGCTATTCAGGCTGTTTTTTAGTTCCATACAAATTTTAGGATTGTTTTTTCTAGTACTGTGAAAAATGACATTTGGGCTGGGTGTGGTGGCTCATGCCTGTAATTCCAGCACTTTGGGAGGCCAAGGTGATGGATCACTTAAGCCCAGGAGTTCAAGACCAGCCTGGGGAACATGGCAAAACCCTGTCTCTACAAAAAATTTAAAAATTAGCCAGGTGGTTGGGCGCAGTCACTCACACCTGTAATCCCACCACTTTGGGAGACTGAGGCAGGCCGATCACTTGAGCTTGGGAGTTTGAGACCAGCCTGGGCAACATGGCAAAACTCTGTCTCTACCAAAAAAAAAAGCAAAAATTTCCTGGGCATGGTGGTGCATACTTGTCATCCCAGTTACTTGGGAGGCTCAGATGGGAGAATCGCTTGAGCTCTGGAGGTCGAGGCTACAGTGAGCGGTGATTGTGCTATGGCACTCCAGCCTAGGCAACAGAGTGAGATACTGTCTCAAAAGAAAAAGAAAAAATTTAAGTTTAAACTTAAGTAAAAGAAAAAATAAATAATAAAATTACTGTAAACATAGGTAAAGTTATTAGGTAACAGTTTCCATGGGAAACCTATAATGCTTAGATTTTAAAAGGCTTACTTAGTCTATTTATATCACCACAATTAAAAAGACTTTCCAGATGAGCAGCTGTGAGTTGTAACAAGGTATCTGTTTCTGCTTCACTGATATTCCCTGCCAGAACATTGTTTTTATTTTATTTTATTTTATTTTTGTTTGTTTGTTTGTTCATTTGAGATAGAGTCTTGCTCTGCAACGCAGGCCGGAGTGCAGTGGCGGGATCTCAACTCACTGCAAGCTCCACCTCCTGGGTTCAAGTGATTCTCCTGCCTCAGCCTCCAGAGTAACTGGGACTACAGGTGTGCCTCACCACGCCAGGCCAATTTTTGTATTTTTGGTACAGATGGGGTTTCACCATGTTGGCCAGGCTGGTCTTGAATTCCTTTTTTTTTTTTGAGATGGAGTCTCACTCTGTCACCCAGGCTGGAGTGTAGTGGCATGATTCCAGCTCACTGCAACTTCCACCTGTGGGTTCAAGGGATTCCCCTGCCTCAACCTCCCAAGTAGCTGAGATTACAGGCATGTGCCATCACACTCGGCTAATTTTTGTATTTTTAGTAGAGACAGTTTCACCACGTTGGCCAGGCTGGTCCTGAACTCCTGATTTCAAGTGATCCGCCTGCCTCAGGCTCCCAAAGTGCTAGGATTACAGGCATGAGCCACTGCGCCTGGGCTGTGACTTTATTATGGGCATATATATGCTCTGTTTTCAAGGTACTGATTTCAATATACATCAATCAAATTTACTTTATTGATATGGTATTTAGGTATTTTATGTCATTACTTACTTTTTGTTTAACTGTTATATTTTTGAACCGAGAGAGATTAAAGTATGCCATCATTAACATATTTCTGTCCAGTTCTCCTTTCTTTTCCCATAATGTTAGCTTAGTGAATGTTGTGGCTATTTTATTATATGCGTAGATCTTCATAACTTCTTTATCTTCATTAAACTCTTTAGCATTACAAAGTATACTCCTTGTCTCAATCTGAATTACATCTCGTCGATACTAAGATCACAACCTCTACTCTTTTTGTTCATATTTGTCTCATAATTTTACACATTTAATTTATTTTTAATAAATAAAGTTAATAATTAATAAATATAAATTAAAGATTTTGTTTTTGGAGACAGGGTCTCATTCTGTCACTCAGGCTGGAGTGCAGTGGTGTGATCAGGGGTCACTGCAGCCTCCACCTCCGCAGGCTCAGGTGATCTTCCCACCTCAGCTTCCTGAGTAGCTGGGACTATAGGTGCATGCCACCATGCCTGGCTAATTTTTTTTTTTTGTCTTTTTTGTAGAGACAGGGTTTCGCCATGTTGCC
Source organism: Mandrillus leucophaeus (assembly GCF_000951045.1). Lineage (NCBI taxonomy): Eukaryota > Metazoa > Chordata > Mammalia > Primates > Cercopithecidae > Mandrillus > Mandrillus leucophaeus. The sequence continues at coordinate 644,985 of NW_012110430.1, read as the reverse complement.
CAGGCTGGTCTCGAACTCCTGGGCTCCAACCATCCTCCTGCCTTGGTCTCCCAAAGTGCTGGCATTATAGTATGAGACACCATACTCAGCCTAAAAATTTATTTTTAATATTTCTAAGTTACTTTGTTGTATTTGTTTTTATTGTATATAGCATTCCGTTGGGCTTGATTTTGTGATCGAATCTATTATTAGGTGCTGTAAATGTATGATCATTATGTCTTCCTAATGAATCGACCCTTTTATTATTATGAAATCTCCTTTAACTCTAGTAATACTTTGTCTTGAAGCCTATCGTTGTTGGTATTGATATAGCCATTCCATCCTTTGTAGGCTTACTACATGCATGATATACCCTTTTCTACGCATTTACTTTCAACCTGTCTGTGTCTTTATATTTCCAGTGCATCTGTGGTAAACAGCATATAGCTGAGTATTGCTTTTTCATTCATTTTGATAATCACTGCTCTCTTTTTTAGTGTTTGGTTGTTTGTTTTGTTGGAGTGCAGTGGTGCAATCTCAGCTCACTGCAGCTTCAGCTTCCCAGGCTCAAGTGATTCTCCCACCTCAACCTCCTGAGTAGCTGGGATTATAGGTGCATGCCACCACGCCCAGCTAATTTTTGTATTATTTATAGAGACAGGATTTTACCTTGTTGCCCAGGTTGGGCTCAAACTCCTGAGCTCAAGTAATACACCCTCCTCGGTTTCCCAAAGTGCTGGAATTACAGATGTGAGCCACTGTGCAGAGCCAATCACTGCTTTTTAATTGGAGTGTTTAGATTATTAACATCTAATATAATTATAAACATGATTGGGTTTAGGTCAACCACTTTATTGTTTTCTGTTTGTCCCCTCTGTTTTTTGTTTTTTTGTTTCATGTTTTCTGCCTTCTTTTAGATTATTGGAATATATTTTAGAACTTCATTTAAATCTATGGGCTTATAAATTCTCTCTGCATTAATTTTCAGTGGTTATGGTAAAGATTGAAATATACATCCTTAACTTTTTGCACTCTACCTAGAGTTAATATCCACTTCATGTAAAATGTAGAAACCTTACACTCTGTAGATCCATTTACCACCCATCCTTCATTCTATAATTGTCATAAGTTTCTATCTGCATTTATTATAAGCCCCATATAATAATGTTATAGTTTGTGGTTTAAGTAGTAAAATATATTTTAAGAAACTGAGGGAAAAAATTTATATTTATTCAGATATTTATAAATTGTTCATTTTTCTCACAAAATGATAGAAAGGAACAATAGAGGAAAGCAGTCCTAGTATTGATGCCATGGCTCAACAGTCATTAAAGACTACAAACTTTTTCTCTTCCTAGTCTATCTATTCAAACTAACTTCATATTAGTTTTGTCTGCAGGCTTATCCCTTCCTAGCCATATTATGGCTGTAACACTTCAGGAAGCATCACCTGTAGATATACCTGTGTCCAGGTGTTTCATTAAATACTTTCCAAGAAGTACTCTGGCAGGACTCAAGCCCATGTCTTTGAATGAGAAATGAAGGAAAGCATTTGGCATTGGGAATGTTTTCATCCTCTGTCACGAGAAGTAGGCTGTTTAATAAGGAAGAAAGGAATAAGAATGGCTGTTGTGTAGATGATCAATAGTTACTGCCATAACCTCTTACTCCCATCTATTAGTGGTGGTTCCTGAGACTGCTAAATTTAGAAAAATTGAAGATTCAGTTTAGAAGAACTGAAGATTGATCAATATGAAATGTCTGCCATACATATAGAAAAGAATGGTAGGATGAGGCCCGCGCGGTGGCTCACGCCTATAATCCCAGCACTTTACGAGGCCGAGGCGGGCAGATCACGAGGTCAGGATATCAAGACCATCCGGGCTAACACGGTGAAACCCCGTCCCTACTAAAAATACAAAAAAATAGCCAGGTGTGGTGGCGGACGCCTGTAGCCTCAGCTACTTGGGAGGCTGGGGCAGAGAATGGCGCAAACCCAGGACGTGGAGCTTGCAGTGAGCCGAGATCACGCCACTGCACTCCAGTCTGGGCGACAGAGCCAGACTCTGTCTCAAAAAAAAAATGGTGGGATGTTGTTCATTCATTGGCTGAAAATGTCTCACACAATTCTGGGAGTATTGCCTTCAATACTAAATCTGTCAAGCCCTCAGTGCTTTAGAAACTCACCGTCTAAATTTAAACTTTAGTTTTAGTACACACTACTACTTAAGATGCTCACCTGCCTCTAGAACTCTTGCCCTCCATTGATGGCTAGACTTTACACTCAACTTTAGGTTCAACCATGTGCCAATTTCATATTAGTTATTAGTTCCAAGCCCAGTCTAATAGAAACTGAACAATTAATAGCATTTCAACATAAATCTGCATAAGATTGTCCACCACCACTCCACCTTGCCCCATACTCCAAGATATACCTAAAGAGCAAAGTTTAACATAAAGTAATTAATGGTGACTTTTTTGGTCGATTTTAATGAAGACCTTTTTTTTATTTTATTTTTAGATGAAGTCTCACTCTGTTGTCCAGACTGGAGTGCAGTGGTGCAATCTTGGCTCACTGCAACCTCCGCCTCCCAAGTTCAAGCAATTCTCCTGCCTCAGCCTCCCGAGTAACTGGGACTACAGGCACATGCCACCACACCCTGCTAATTTTTTGTATTTTTAGTAGAGATGGGATTTCACCATGTTAGCCAAGATGGACTCGATCTCCTGACCTCGTGATCTGCCCATCTCAGCTTCCCAAAGTGCTGGAATTACAGGCATGAGCCACCGCACCCAGTGAAGATCATTTCTGATAAAGAAAATTTCCTAGAGACCCTCAAATTACTCTACCTTCCAAACCAATACTGATTAAGGACAGATTTGAAACTGCTGTAGAATATTTCTACTTAGCAACTGGTCCACTATATCCTAGAACCAGAAAACTGCAACATTTTTATCAGTAAATGCATATAATTAAAGCTGACAGTTGCTATTTCAAACATTGGATGATACTGCTTTATTTTTTCTTTCTTGCTTTATTTTGGGATATGGTCTCACTCTGTTTCCCAGGCTGGAGTGCAGTGGCACAAACACAGCTCACTGCAGCCTCAACCTCCCAGCTCAAGCAATCCTACTGCATCAGCCTCCCAAGGAGCTGGGACCACAAGTGCATGCCACCATGCCTGGCTAATATTTTTATTTTTTGTAGAGATAGGGTCTTGACATGTTGCCCAGGCTGGTCTCAAACTCCTAGGCCCAAGCAGTCTGCCCACCTTGGCCTCCCAAAGTGTTGGGATTACAGGCATGAGCCACCACAAACAGCCTCAATGCTGCTTTAAGTCAAATTAATAAATAAGTCATCTCCGCTGGTAATCTTAATGTTGACCTCACTTACATTGGCCTAGCTTTAGCTAATACATAATATCACCCATAATATATAATAACAATAATGCATATCTTCTTCTTAATTATGTGTTTTCTTTCCCTTGAGAATTCTTTTACTATGTGTTATGGAGAGAAAAAATGAAAGTTTTTGTTTTGGGGGAAGTTAGAAATTACAATTACATAAATCTTATATTTTATATTACCTATTTATTTATTTTTAAATTTTTTTTGTAGAGATGGGATCTCACGTTGTTGCCTAGGCTGGTCTCAAACTCTTGGACTCAAGCAATCCTCCTGCCTTCAGCTCCCAAGGTGCTGGAGTTGCAGATGTGAGCCACTACACCTGGCCTCATCTTCTATTTTAATTAAGGTTTTGCAAATGGCAAGAAAACAGGGAAACTGTTATAGAAAATGATGAATTACGTTTCCTAAAAATTAGGACCTAAGTATATAGAATATTGAAATAGCATTGACCTCTTGTTCCTCTCCACATCCCTTGACAGTGTGTCAGTCAGTATTTAGTAAAACACCCGCCCAAACCATTGTAGGTATTTTAAGCAGAAAGAAATTGAATACAAAGAATTGAGTCCTAAGAAAATTTTTGGAATGGCTGTGCAAAGGGCTTTAGGCTGAGTCTTTAAGAATGATTCTTGGAATATTATAGAATGGATCTGCTAACTCTGAGCTATCTCTCAGGCCACCACTGGAGTGAGTGAGTCAAAAGCACACCACTACAGCTATGATATAGAAATGAGGACGCTAGAGTCAAATCACTGCCACTACTGCTGCTGCCTCTGCCACAACTGCGTGTCAATACCCACAAAGCAGAAGAATAGACAAAAGGAAGCTACAGCAGAAAAATCTGCTAACTATAAGAAAAGAGCCAAAAAGGGGAAGAAGATGGCCTCCAGCTGCCTTGCTCCTTCCAAATGCATCATGACTGCATCTAATAGACAGAACCTAATTTGCATCCAGATTCTAGATAGACAGGTCAATGTAGTTCTCACCTTTCCAGCCTAAAGTTTGTATAAAGGCACTCTAGAAGGAGAGCGGAACAGAACTGAACAGGCCATTCTTCAGTATCTATCACAGACACTGTGTCACCATCCTAATCAATTGTATCTGTGTATTCCAAAATTACACATTGCCAGAAAAACAGGATGCAAGATACCCCACTCCCTTTGAGAAATAACTATTTTAAGCAAATCTATTCTATTGAAGGCAGGGGAAATGCAAGTAGTGTTACCTGGCAACTTGGAATATCAGTTAAATGATTGAGCATATAGTTTCCATCTATTCATAAACTGTGGCTACGCGATGCCAAATTTCCAACTGTTTAGTATTCCAAGGAAGGAAGAAAAAGAGTCTGACATGTGTAGGGCTTATCTGATCTTAAAGGAAAGTATTTCAAAACCTGTGTTTCCTCCAAGTTTATTCATTCTCTCTCACAAAAAAAAAAAAAAAAAAAAATGTCCAGGAAGAAGTGCCCTGTGGCTTGCATCACACACAATTTGAAAACTCTGCAAATACTAAATAAAGTACTTCAGTAGGCTGAATAATGGCCACCCAAAGATATCAGATCTTCCTCCATAGAGCCTGTAACCTTTATTTAAGGATTGTGAGACAGAGAGATTATCTTGGTTTATCTGAGTGGAACCTAAATGCAATCATATGTATCCTTGCAACAGGGAGGCAGAGGGAGATTTAACACAGACACACAGAAGGGAAGGTGTTAAGAAGACAGAGCAGAGAGAGATTTGAAGGTGCTGGCCTTGATGCCTGGAGTGATGTGGCCATAAGCTAGGGAATGCCAGCAACCACCAGAAGCTGGAGGAACCAACTGACAGATTGTCCTCTACAACCTCCGGAGGCAGTGAAGCTCTGCCAACACCTTGATTATGGCCCAGTGATACTAATCTTGGACTTCTGAACTCTAGATCTGTGAGAACATAAATTCACCATGTGTTGTTCTTAAAGTCATCAAGTTTATGGTCATTTGGTACAGCAGCCGCAGGAAACTAATACAAGTAACTGAAATATCAGCTCCACTGACATGTTGCCGTAAGACACCAGGGGAAATCATTCTCCCATAGTTTACCCTGCATTATTACAAGTCAACTAGTACAGTGCAGAATTTAAAAGTCAATTTAGAATCCAATAATGTTGATGGCAAATTTGAGGACTTGATAACTCTAGTCCTTACAATCAATAGCCAAATGATTTCAGATCCAAAAGTAAACAAACCACAAAATATAAGATTAAGGTCAGAGAGGGCTGGGCATGGTGGCTTACACCTGTAATTCCAGCACTTTGGGAGGCCAAGATGGGCGGATCACCTGAGGTCAGGGGTTTGAGACCAGCCTGGCCAACATCGCGAAACCCCGTCTCTACTAAAAATATAATAATTAGTCCAATGTGGTGGCAGGTGCCTGTAATCCCAGCTACCTGGGAGGCTGAGGCAGGAAAATCACCTAACCTGGGAGGTAGAGTTGCAGTGAGCTGAGATCTTGCCACTGCACTCCAGCCTGGGCAACAGAGCAAGACTGTCTCAAAAAAAAAACAAGGTCAGAGAAAGGATGACTTTTCAAGATCAAGAGGTGATTGCCTAGAAGCCCAGTTTGATGGAAGGGCGGGAGCTTGAGCTTTGAAGCTGGGAGCATTCTCAGTTTTACCCACTTCCAAAAGTTGGGCCATGGGCAGTAACTTACCTCTTTGAACCTGAGCTTTCTCACCTGATTCAAGGTGGCAACAATGAAAGTGGAAAAAGAGGCAGAAGTAAAGGGATGTACATTTGGATGGATGGAGTGAAATGAAAGGAGATATTTAGGATGAATGGCAGATTTCTGGCTAGAAAGCCTTGGAAACATGAACTGGAAGGGCTAGGAAAAGTCTCAGGTAGGCAGAATTGGGTAGGAAGAGAATGAGTTCAATTTTTGCCATATGGAATTTGGAGAGCCTACAGAGCATCCATCAGCAGGACATTCAGGATATGATAAGCTCATTCAGTATAGGAATCAAATGAGAGATCCTGATTTCAGTCTTGATCATATAGGTAAAAGCAGATGTCATGGGAGGGAGAGAGGTACCCAGGGGCATGTGCACAATGTAAAAGATATTACCCCTTTCCTGACAGTGACCACAGTTTTAGCATTGATCTTATTCTAGGTGTTATATAACACTAAGCCCATCCCAAAGGGGAAATAGTACTAGTCTAAATACAAAGTAATAAGCAAAAAATGGTGGCCAGGTGTGGTGGCTCACGCCTGTAATCCCAGCACTTTGGGAGGCCAAAGCAGGTGGATCGCCTGAGGTTAGGAGTTTGAGACCAGCCTGGCCAACATGGTGAAACTCCATCTCTAGTAAAAATACAAAAAAAAAAATTAGCTAAACTTGGGAGGTAGAGGTGGCAGTGAGCCGAGATCGCACCACTGCACTCCAGCCTGGGAGACAGAGGGAGACTCCATTTCAAAAAAAAAAAAAAAAGGTTATATGAATATTTGTATAGCCATGTGATAAAATTTATGCTAGTCATTTAAAATAATTGTTTATGAAAACTTGTTGTAATAGAATAAAAAAGTGGTTGAATCATAATGTATGTCCATTATGCCATTCAATCCATCTATTAAGTTTCTTAAATTCCATCCTGTATATTGTCCATACTCAATATTTCCTACCTTCTTTTGTAGCTGTTGGTTGCTACTTCATGTTTCTTTTTTTTGTTTTTGTTTTTTTAAAGAAGGGATCTCACTATGTTGCTCAGACTAGAGTACAGTGGCTATATTCCTAGGCACAATCATAGTTCATGGCAGCTTTGAACTCCCAGGCTCAAGTGATCTCCAACCTCAGCTTCCCAAGTAGCTGGGGCTATAGGCATGGGCTACCATGCCTGGTTACTGTTGCTTCATGCTTCTATTCTATTTATCTCTTCGATATTATTATACTTATTTTAATTTCTTGTTCTATTTGGCAAATTAATTCTGTTTTCTAGCATATAAATTGTTCAGTTTATTGTCTTTCTCTCATAGTACTTCTAGTCCTCAAATATCTCATTTTTCTCCTATTTCTTTGGGCTCCTCATGTCCCCAGATCTCAGCCTGTATCTTTCCATACACAGACATACACACACACACATACACAGACACACACATACACAGGCACAACATACACACATACACGCACATAAACATACACACACATACACATGCACAACATACACACATACACGCACATAAACATACACACATATACACATACACACACATACACATATATACACACATACACGTGCATAAACATACACACATTCACACACAATACACATGCATACACACATATATACATATACACACATATGCATACACACAGACACATACACAGACACACATAGACACACATATACATACACATACACATATACACATACATATACACACACGTGTACACATACACACATATACACATACACACAGACACATACACACACAGACACATGCACATACACACACACATAAACAAACATATGCATACACATACACACATACACATACACATACAGACGGGTAAGCCTGCAGTTTATGTAGGGGGATGATTGAAGAGGAACGGAGAGCTTTGGATTTTATAATCTGGTCCCTATCATTCCCTGCTTTAACCCCCAACCTGTCCCCCAGTAAAACTCTGAGCACCTCTCTTCCCAGGTTCTAATCTTTCGATGATCATCGACCAACATTGAAACAGCTTCACCCATTGGGCTGGGGAGCAAAAGCAAAAGATGGTTAGGGGACTGCTCTTTCTCTTAGTCTCTTATTTTCTTATTTTCCTCTCCTGATGTTTTGCTTCCCCAGGGCTGAAGCTTGTTTGGGACTGTTATTTTATGTATAAAACATGGAAACAAGATAATCAGTAATCTGCTAATTTTTGGAAGCTAAATCATCCTTGACTCTCCCCTGTCACTCTAGTGCCCTGGGTAGGCAATACGTGATGCAAGGTACAGGTGGGGGGAAGAGCATACCAATAAAAATCTCACTTAATCTTCTCCAACCCTACAAAATCAATGTTAGCCCAGCTGTACAGACGAGAAAAGTGCAGGTGAGAGCACCTTGCTTAAGATCACTCTTGGCAGAGAGTGATGCAGCAGGAATTTAAACCTAGATAGCTCTGGTTCCAGGAGCTGTGCTTCTTCCACTCTACCACCTACTCCCTGAACCTGGTTCTCCAACAGAATCCTATCTCAGCCACAGGAGTCACTCCCTCCTCCATTCCTAAAGGGGAAATTCTGGATTCTGCCTCCATTTCTCCCTCTTCCTCATACACACGGCTATTCAACAATAAAGGCTTTTCTATCTAAGCTATCAGTTACAGATCTTGAGTCCATTTCCTCCTCCCATACCCTTGCCACTGAATTAGTTCATGCCTTTACCATTTCACCATGGTCATAGCGTCCCAACTCTTCCCTTCCTTTTCTCCTTCCTTCTTTCCTTCTTTCCTTCCTTCCTTCCTTCCTCCCCTCCCCTCCCTCCCTCCCTCTTTTCCTCCCTCCCTCCCTCCCTTCTTTTTCCTTCTTTCCTTTCTTTTTTTCTTTCTTTCTTTTCTGAGACAGAATCTCTCTGTGTTGCCCAGGCTGCAGTGCAGTAGTGCAATCACAACTCACTGCAGCCTCAACCTCCTGGGCTCCAGTGATTCTCCCACCTCAGCCTCCCAAGTGGCTGAGACTACAGGCATGTGCCACCAGGCCTTGCTAATTTTTTAAATTTTGTAGAGATAGGGTCTCACTATGTTGCCAAGGCTTCGAGGCTCAGCTTACTTTCAATGGTTCCCTGTTACTGAAAGTATAATGTTCACAACCTTAGCATGGCATTATTTGACCCCAAACCACCTCACCAGCTATGTGTCCCCCACACCCAGTGTTGTAATCATGCACTAAATTTTTTATTAATCTCCTACCCAAGAGACCTTCACAACTCCATGATTTTCTACATGCTATTCTTTCTGCATGAAATGAACTTCCTCTTCTCCACTTGACACCACTCTGACTCATTCTTTGAGACTCAGTGCAAACGTCACCTGTTTTGTAGTTTTTCCTGTTATCCCAGGCAACCCTAGATGCCTCTGTATGTAACATGTACCAACCACAGGGTGCATATCAACTGGAATGTGAATTCCTCAAGAGTAATGTAGAAATATTATGGGCTTGCTATTCCCCAAATGATCTTCAAAGTGGGGTATGCAATACCTGTTTGGTGTCCATAAAGAGATTCTTAAAACTTTAATTTAAAAACTGTAACTTAGGCCAGGCATGGTGTCTCACGCCTGTAATCCCAGCATTTTGGGAGGCCGAGGTGGGCAGATCACCTGAGGTCAGTTGGAGATCAGTTTGGCCAACATGGCAAAACCCCGTCTCTGCTAAAAAACACAAAAATTAGCCAGGTGTGGTGATGCACACCTATAGTCCCAGCTACTCGGGAGGCTGAGGCAGGAGAATCGCTTGAACCCAGGAGGTGCAGATTGCAGTGAGTCGAGATTCTGCCACTGCAATCCCGCCTGGGTGACAGAGTAAGACTCTGTCTCAAACAAACAAACAAATAAACAAAAAATACTGTAATTTATATATTTCCTCATTGTTATTAATTTTTAATGTATTTAACTTTTTAATGTTTTATAAAATGAACATAATATGTATCCTGTATATAACCTTTTAAAAAGAGACATATAGCCAGGCGGAGTGGCTTACGCCTGTAATCCCAGCACTTTAGGAGGCCAAGATGGGCAAATCACAAGGTCACGAGTTCAAGACCAACCTGGTCAATATGGTGAAACCCATCTCTACCTAAAACACAAAAATTAGCTGGACATGGTGGCAGGCACCTGTAATCCCAGCTACTTGGGAGGCTGAGGCAGGAGAATCATTTAAACTCAGAAGGCGGACATTGCAGTGAGCCAAGACCATGTCACTGCACTCCAGCCTGGCAACAGAATGAGACACACAAAAAAAAAGAAAGAAAGAAAGAGAGACAGACATATACAGGGAGCAATGCTCACAATTTTTTTTAAAAAAAATTTTCTGAGATAGGGTCTCTTTTTGTCACCCAGGCCGGAGTACAGTGGTATGATCTTGTCTCACTGCAGTCTTGACCTCCCAGGCTCAAGCAATCCTCCCCGCTTAGCCTCGAAAATAGCTGGGAGTACAAGCACATGCCACCACACGTGGCTAATTTTTCTATTTTTAGTAGAGACAAGGTTGCATCATGTTGCCTAGGCTGGTCTCAAACATCTGGACTCAAGCGATCCACCCGCCTTGGCCTCCCAAAGTGCTGGGATTACAGGAGTAAGCCACCATGCCCAGCCCACAATTTTTTTTTTTTTTAACTGAAAGGAGTGCGCAATAAAATTTCAGCAACTACTAGCCTTGATTTATTTAGTAACACATCACCCAGATGCAGCAGATGAAGTTCTTTATCTCCAAATAACCAACGTCTAGAACAGTTTTCCATACTTGGCAGATGCTCTGTGAATGTTAAATGAGTAAATAAGAAATAAAGAATACAGACTTAATGTGCATGTTGTCATGGAAGTAACAAAACAGTGTTTTGGTTGAAATGGGCTTGAGTTGGAATCCTGCATTTCACATTTCACTGGGTTGTGTCTTTGAGTGAGTCACCCACTTCTTTGAACATCAATTTCCTCATCTGTAAAATGAAGATAATACAGCAAGGTGGTTGTGAGGATTAAAAAACATAATGAATGCAAGCAGCTTAGCATAATGCTCCTCCACAGTGAGTACCCAGTAAACTGATGCTCTGTTTGCAGTGCTAGATGGCAGTTAGTCCATACCAGAAGGCCATAGTACTTGATAAGTCCACTCTTATTTCTACCAAAATCATTTTGTTTTACAATCATTCAAAGAAAGGGCCTGTGTCCTTAAACATAGATGAATTACATGGATAAAATATGGGTGATTTTTAAAGCCAGAGAAGAATTTTAGGAGGTCATAGTCATTCATGTACTTCTTCATTCTGCGACATTGCAAGAAAGGATTGCTAGTTATTGCCAGAATTATTTCAAAACACCTCAGAATAGAAACAACGAAGTTACTGTTCTTTAGGGCTTATACTTGTCATGTGCCTGACTGTAATAGGCTGAGCTCACCTTGCTGAAGGATGTCATTGCTCCTGAGTGACTTACAGGTGGGAGGGAAGTGGTACACCTTGTCCAGGCATCATGGGAGGGGAATGCTCTGTGAGCAGAGAGTCATGATCTTCTATGACCTACTAGAGCAAGGGTAGATCCAAAAAACTTCACAATATCAGGGAGGCTTAGAAAAACACAAATTATATTTGGCTGGCAAATTCTGAAGTGAGAAAAGAGCAACTGAGGGACTCATTTAATAAAGTGTTACTCTATGAAGCCCCTATTGTGGCTGGAATTATATCTCCCCAAAATTCATATGTTTAAATCCTAACTCCCATTACCTCAGAATGTGACTATTTGAAGATAAGGCTTTTAAAGAGGTAATTAAGGTAAAATGAGGTTGAAGTGATTTGGCTGTGTCCCCACCCAAATCTCATCTTGAATTGTAGCTCCCACAATTCCCATGTTATGGGAGGGACCCAGTGGGAGGTAATTGAATCTTGGGGGCAGGACTTTTCTATACTGTTCTCATGATAGTGAATAAATCTCACAAGATCTGATGGTTTTATAAAGGAGACTTCCCCTGCACACGGTCTATCTTACCTGCCGCCATGTAAGATGTGCCTTTCTCATCCTTGGCCTTCCACCATGATTGTGAGGCCTCCCCAGCCATGTGGAACTGTGAGTCCATTAAACCTCTTTTTCTTTATAAATTACCCAGTCTCAGGTATGCCTTTATTAGCAGCATGAGAAGTGACTAATACAGAGATCACCAGGGTGGGCCCTAACATTCTGACCAGTGTCCTTATAAGAAGAGGCAATTAGGACACAGACACACAGAGAGAAGACCATGTAAAGGCAGGGGGAGAAGATGGCCACCTACAAGCCAAGACAAGAGGCCTCAGAAATCAACCCTGGTGACATCTTAATCTTGGACTTCCAGTCTTCAAAACTGTGAGGAAATATATTTATGTTGTTGAAGTCATCTAGTCTGTGACACTGTGTTACAGCAGCCCTAACAGATTAACACAATTGCTATAGGACTGAATTTTCCCAGGCCCTCCCCAGATTTAATGCGAGGTTATATTGTAGGGGCCTGGGGCTTCCTAAGAAGATTCCGAGTTGGTTAAGGAATGGTAGAGTCCCAATGAGAGTAAGACAGGAAAGACAAGCAAGGCCGAAAGATGAGCGAATTTAGACTATGCAGGGAACGAAGGAGTAGGGGCAAGTGAGGGGTGGGGGCAAGTCTGCCTCTGTGGACTCTTCCTGAGTTAATGAAGAAACAGTCACACTGAATGCCCTCTGGGCCTCTGATTCACACATCAGTGCTGAATTTAGGTAGCTCCTCTTCTGGGAAGTCCTTCTTGATCCCCCAGTGCAGAAAAGCTTAGGTTTTAAACTTTCCACTTCTATGGTGGTACCATCTGGGATCTGCTTCCCCAGTCTGCCTTTCAAGGGACTGCTCTCAGACACCACACTGGCAGAGGTGTTTATTTATTTATTTAGAGATGGAGTCTCGCTCTGTCACCCAAGCTGGAGTGCAATGGCATCATCTCGGCTCACTGCAACCTCCACCTCCTGGGTTCAAGAGATTCTCCTGCCTCAGCCTCCCAAGTAGCTGAGCTACAGGCACCTGCCACCACAACTGGCTAATTTTTTTGTATTTTAGTAGAGACGGGGTTTCACCGTGTTGCCCAAGCTGGTCTTGAACTCCTGAGCTCAGGTAATCTACCTGCCTCAGCCTCCCAAAGTGCTGCGATTACAGGCGTGAGCCACCGCATTCAGCTGGCAGTGGTGTTTACACCTGTACCGTCCTTACCTATGTTATATGATAATAAAACCTACAGGGCAATGTTGCTGATAAGGTTAAATTAGACACAGCATATAAAAGGTCTGGTGCATTGTCTATATTATTGTTATGCCTCCATATCTTTGCAAGTGCTGTTTTTCCAATTAGAAATTGGAAGGCTTTCCCACCTTTTCTGCAAATTAAATTTCTTCAAGTCTCAGCTCAAATGTCACCTACCCTATATCAGAATTTGTGTGTGTGTGTGTGTGTTTTATTTTTATTTTTTAATTTAGCAAGTCTTACTATGTTCCTGGTGCTAGCCTAAGCACTTCAAAAATATTAGCTTATTTATTTCTCATGACGACCCTATGGGCTAGGTATTGCTATTGTTTTTATAAATGATAAAAGGATAAGTATTTTGCCCAGATCACCCAGCTGGTAAGTGGCAGATGCAGTCTTGTTAGCAAGAAGAACTTACGAGAGGTACCTTTCCTCCATCTTTTAAAAAACATTTTACTTAATAATCTTATGCCATTTAGGCCAGGTATAGTGGCTCATGTCTGCAATTCCAGCACGTAGGGAGGCTGAGGCAAGAGGATTGCTTGAACTCAGGAGGTGGAGCTTGCAGTGAGCCAAGATTGTGCCACTGCACTCCAGCCTGGGCGACAGAGCAAGACTCCTTCTCAAAAAAAAGATAATAATTTCTTGAAGCAGACTACCTGTATCCTCATCTCAAATCCTCTCCTTACCAACTCCATGAGCATAGGAAGATGCCTTACCCTTTTACTGCTTTTTATGTGTAAATTGGGACTACTAACAGAACCCAGACCACATGGTTGTTGTGACACTTAAATAAGATAATGTGTGCAAGGCACTAAATGCAACTCTGGGAAATAGTATACTATTGTTTTTGTGGGTGTTTGACGAAACACTAACAGGAAGTGGAGCCATTCAAGTAAAGTCTGGCGCAAAGATCAGCCTTTGCACATACTTCTCTGACAAGGGATTTCTGAGCCAGAGACTCTTCGTTCCTCAAATCTCACCTCATGTCACTTCCTCTGGAAGCCTTACCAAAAATTCTCAGCCTGTTGCACACCCCTTCTCTGCCATCAAGTAGCCTCCACAATACACCCTTCAGAGCCTTTGCTTCACTGTGCTGTAATTATTGGATTAACAGTCCATTTCTTCCACTGGGCTATGGGTCTTTGAGAATATCTTCAACATCTCACCCTGTGTCTGGTCTAAATGCATGAATGAATGGGCATATGAATAAATGAATGAATGAAATGGTAGTGTGAAGGGGAAAGACCATAAAAATATCATCTTGCTCATCCTGTTTAAGACCAGTTCTAGTAGCACAAAAAGACTTGTGAGCTGGGTGCAGTGGCTCATGCCTCTAATCTCAGCACTTTGAAGGCCAAAGCAGGAGGATCACTTGAGTCCAGGAGTTCGAGACCAGCCTGACCAACACGGCAAAACCCCATTTCTACTGAAAATACAAAAATTAACTGGGCCTGGTGGTGCGTGCCTGCAGTCCCAGCTACTTGGGAGGCTGAGGCAGGAGAATCGTTTGAACCCAGGAGATGGAGGTTGCAGTGAGCCAAGATCATACCCCTGCACTCCAACCTGGGTGACAGAGAGAGACTCAATCTCAATAGAAAAAAAAAAAAATTAGCTGGACATGTTGTGTCATGCCTGTGATCCCACCTACTTGGGAGGCTGAGGTGGGAGGGTGGCTTTAATATAGACAGGAGGCAGAGAAATACTGGGTAGAAGAGAGCAGTTCCCCAACAAAAGTTCCACCCTCAAGCCTGGAAACCTGCAGCCCTAAATGGGATAGGTATTCCTGCTTTCACACCCAAATGTTGCCTTCTCAGAGACCACTTTCCCCGTCACACCCCTATCCTGTGCCCATATAAACCCAAGATCCACTGGTAGAGCAGCAGAGCCACAGAGAACAGGAGAGGAGAGGAGAGGAGAGGAGAGGAGAGGAGAGGAGAGAAGAGAAGAGAAGAGAAGAGAAGAGGAGAGAAGAGGAGAGGAGAGAAGAGAGAACAGAAGAAACAACTAAACGTTGAGAGGAGTTCAGTTGGGGACAGTCGGAGAGATCAGTTGTGGGACGGCCAAACCCCAGGGAAGAACATCTTCCCACTCCATCCCCTTTCTACTGAGGGCCACCTCCATCACTCAATAAAATCTCTGCATTCATCATCCTTTAAGTCCATGTGACCTGATTCTTCCTGGATCCCAGACAAGAACCCGGGTACCAAGAGGGCAGGGTGTAAAAGGCTGTCACCCTGACTCTCCTCTGATCTGGATAACATTTGGCCATCCACAGAGAGCAAAGCTAAAAGACCATTGTAACACTCCTAAACACTGCCGTGAGGCCGGAGCCCAAAAGCACTTGCCCCGCTCACCTGCATGCTACCCTTCCCATAAGGGGTTTGAGTGCACAGCAGCCGAGTAAATGAGCCATCCCCTTAGCGAGGGTCCTGCAAAGGGATACAGGGAATTCTCCCATCTCAGCTTGAGCCTAGGTTGTTGAGGCTACAGTGAGCCATGATCATGCCACTACACTCCAGCTTGTGTGACATCATGAGACCCTGTCTCAAATAAAAAAGAAAGAAAGAAAAAAAGGACTTGTGAATCTTCATGTATTCTGCATTCCCAGCCTTATAGTTTGCACAAGGTAGTTGTCCAAAGAAGAACCATAAAGAGTTTAAACCTAAGAGCTATGGATACACGCGGCAAAATTTCACTTAAGAAATAAGGTCACATTTTTGTTTCCCATACTACACATTTTTAAAAAGCAGTAACAATGCAGGGGAAATTTGTGAAATATAATACAAGTTGTCATTTCACAATATCAGCCATTTTCACATCACACGCCTCTATTTGTGATTAAATTAATCACTTTTCTTCTCTCTCAACATGGCAGATCTTTGATGGAAAGTTCTAGGAAATGGTTGTAGTTAAACTAAAGGAGAAGATAGAGTAACAGAAAAAGAGAGAGAGAGAGAGAGAGAGGCAAACCAAAATGTTTCCTCAGGAACCTGAGGCTATCCCTATCTGCAGTTCAGGCTTAGGCAATGATATGGTTTGGCTGGGTCTCCACCGAAATCTCAGCTTGAATTGTATATTCTAGATTTCCCACGTGTTGCGGGAGGGACCCAGGGGGAGGTAATTGAATTATGGAGGCCAGTCTTTCCCATGTTATTCTCATGATAGTGAATAAGTCTCACGAGATCTGATGAGTTTATCAGGGATTTCCACTTTTGCTTCTTCCTCATTTTCTCTTGCCGCTGCTATGTAAGAAGAGCCTTTTGCCTCCCGCCATGATTCTGAGGCCTCCCCAGCCATGTGGAACTGTAAGTCCAATTAAACCTTTTTTTGTTCCCAGCTTCAAGTGTGTCTTTATCCGCAGCATGAAAACAAACTAATACAGCAAATTGGTACCTGGAGTGGGGCATTGCTGAAAAGATACCTGAAAATGTGGAAGCGACATTGGAACTAGATAACAGGCAGAGATTGGAACAGTTTGCAGGGCTCAGAAGAAGACAGGAAAATATGGGAAAGTTTAGAACTTCCTAGAGACTTGTTGAATGGCTTTGCCCAAAACACTGATGGCAATATGGACAATAAGGTCCAGGCTGAGGTCTCAAATGGAGATGAGGAGCTTGTTGGGAACTGGAGTAAAAGTGACTCTTGTTATGTTTTAGCAAAGAGACTGGTAGCATTTTGCCCCTGCCCTAGAGATTTGTGGAACTTTGAACTTGAGAGAAATGATTTAAGGTATCTGGTGGAAGAAATTTCTAAGCAGCAAAGCATTCGAGATGTAATTTGGGTGCTGTTAAAGGCATTCAGTTTTATGAGGGAAGTAGAGCATAAAAGTTTGGAAAATTTGCAGCATGACTATGTGATAGCAAAGAAAACCCCATTTTCTGGGGAGAAATTGAAGTCAGCTGCAGAAATTTGCATAAGTAGCAAGTAGCCTAATGTCAGTCCCCAAGACCATGGGGAAAATGTCTCCAGGTCATGTCAGAGAACTTCCTGGCAGCCCCTCCCATCACAGACCAGGAGGTTCAGGAGGAAAAAGTGGTTTAGTGGACTGGGCCCAGAGTCCCCATGCTGTGTGAAGCCTAGGAACTTGGTGCCCTGTTTCCCAGCCACTCCAGCTATGGTTGAAAAGAGTCAACATACAGCTTGGGCTGTGACTTCAGAGGGTGGAAGCACTAAGGCCTGGCAACTTCCACGTGGTGTTGAGTGTGCAGGTGCACAGAAGTCAAGAATTCAGGTTTGGGAGCCTCCGCCTAGATTTCAGAAGATGTATGGAAATGCCTGGATGCCCAGGCAAAAGTTTGCTGCAGGGGTAAGGCCCTCATGAAGAACCTCTGCTAGGGCAGTGTGGAAGGGAAATGTGGGGTCGGTGCCCCCACACAGAGTCCCTACTGGGCACCACCTAGTAGAACTGTGGCAACCATCCTCCACACCCCAGAATGGCAGGTCCACTGACAACTTGCACTGTACGCCTAGAAAAACTGCAGAGACTCAACAACAGCCCGTAAAAGCAGCTAGGAGGGAGACTTTACCCTGCAAAGGCACAGGGGCAGAGCTGCCCAAGACCATGAGAACCCACCTATTGCATCAACGTGACCTGGATGTGAGACCTGGAGTCAAAGGAGATCATTTTGGAGCTTTAAAATTTGACTGCCCCGCTGGATTTCGGACTTTCATGGGCCCTGTAACCCCTTTGTTTTGGCCAATTCTCCCATTTGGAATGGCTGTATTTACCCCATACCTGTACTCACATTGTGTCTAGGAAGTAACTAGCTTGCTTTTGATTTTACAGGCTCATAGGCTGAAGGGACTTGCCTTGTCTCAGATGAGACTTTGGACTGTGGGTGCTTGGGTTAATGCTGAAATGAGTTAAGACTGGAGGACTGTTGGGAAGGCTTGATTGTTTTTGAAATGTAAGGACATGAGATTTGGAGGAGCCAGGGGAGAAATGATATGCTTTGGCTGTGTCTCCACTGAAATCTCAACTTGAATTGTATCTCCCGGAATTCCCACGTGTGTAGGAGGGACCCTGGGGCAGGTAATTGAATGATGGGGGCCAGTCATTCCCGTGCTATTCTCGTGATAGTGAATAAGTCTCACAAGATCTGATGGGTATATCAGGGGTTTCCGCTTTTGCTTCTACCTCATTTTCTTTTGTTGCTGCCATGTAGGAAGAGCCTTTCACGTCCCGCCATGATTTTGAGGCCTCCCCCAGCCATGTGGAACTGTAAGTCCCATTAAACCTTTTTTTGTTCCCAGTTTCAGGTATGTCTTTATTAGCAGTATGAAAATAAACTAATACGGGAAAGTTCTGGCGGCTACTCCACGGAATCTGCTAGACCTTCTTTCACTCTCTCTGACATTGGTAGTGAAAGGACTTTTCCAGCCACCTAGAGATTTATGACAATAACTTCATATTCAGATGCACTGGAGAGAGAATTTTAGGAGGGGTTGGAGGTATAGCTCTTAACTGGCATTTCAGAATTTGATGATACATATTTTAAAGAAGTTTCTTCTGCATTTGGCAACAACACGTCTCTTTTTTTTTTTTTTTTTTGAGACAGAGTCTCGCTCTGTCGCCCAGGCTGGAGTGCAGTGGCCGGATCTCAGCTCACTGCAAGCTCCGCCTCCCGGGTTTACACCATTCTCCTGCCTCAGCCTCCTGAGTAGCTGGGACTACAGGTGCCCGCCACCTCGCCCGGCTAGTTTTTTGTATTTTTTTTAGTAGAGACGGGGTTTCACCGTGTTAGCCAGGATGGTCTGGATCTCCTGACCTCGTGAACCGCCCGTCTCGGCCTCCCAAAGTGCTGGGATTACAGGCTTGAGCCACCGCGCCTGGCCAACATGTATCTTTTGTTGTGTCTCACAGTTGAGAATTCTTTGACCTTCACTTTTTCTGTAATCCCTACGCCTTATCCCTCCTCCATTAGCAAAGCTCTCCCAAGTCTAAGAAACCCTGAGTGGTCCCGAGAGAAACAATGGAATGCCTTTAGGTGACTTGAAAAACAGGGAATCATTTAACTTAACTTGCAGCTCCTCAGAGACCTAGACAGGCTGTTAGAAATAAGTACCAAGTGAATAATGGCTCTATGTCTAAATAGAAATGAACTGCCTATCATGTATGGATCACCAGGTTCAGACCATCTTGTGCTTCTCCCTGAAGAACAGTCGTGAAGATAATGGAAGTTCATTGAATTGGTTTATGATGTAACCCTAAGGAATATGTTGATTGGCTCTGCTTGGGTCATGTGTCCACCTCTAGAACAATAACTGGGTTCAGGGATTGGGTGCTTAGATTGCCCCTGCCTGGGTCAAATGCCCACTCCATACCTGTGGTTAAGGAGAAGAGAGAGAGAGAGAGAGAGAGAGAGAGATGGCAGCCCCATGACTGGCAGGGTGTACTTGCAACAAAGGGGTTTCTCACATTTCCCCAGAGGCACACTGGGATGCAGTTGAAACCGTCCCTATGAACTTTATAAATTAGGGAAAAAGGGAAGGGGAGAAAGGAAAGTAAACCCAGCTTGCAGCACACTCAGCATTAATCATGAAGCAGCTCACTCTGTGACCTGCTTTCCTCGTAGCTGTTTGGCGCCAGTTGCCTCAGAATTACAGACTCCATCACAAGATTATAGCTCCCCCTAACTGCTCTATGGATAACAAATTGAACATTACAAAATATTAAGTTTTCTAGGTCGGGCGTGGTGGCTCATGCCTATAATCCCAGGACATTGGGAGGCCAAGGCGGGAGGATCACAAGGTCAGGAGTTCAAGACCAGGCTGGCCAGTATGGTGAAACCCCATCTCTACTAAAAATACAAAAATTAGCCAGGTGTGGTGGCGGGCACCTGTAGTCCCACCTACTTGGGAGGCTGAGGCAGGATAATCGCTTGAACCTGGGAGGTGGAGGTTGCAATGAGCCAAGATTGCACCACTGCATTCCAGCCTGGGCAACAAAGGGAGACTCTGCCTCAATAACTAAAAAAAAAAAAAAAAAAAAGAAAAAGAAAAAAGAAAAATATTAAGTTTTCCAATTGAGATATTATTTCAGGTCCTACCTACTAATAAAACTACTGATGTCAACTGGTCTGAAGGACCCCACAAAGACCTTACTCACCAAAGAATGCAGTTTTGATATCCTGATGATTTCATCCCTCTTATCTCAACCCATCAATGACCCCAATTCTCCAACCCTTCACCCTCTATAATCCCCTTAAAAACTCCAGCCCCGAATTCCTCAGGGAGATCCATGTGAGGGTCTCCTCCCATCCCCTTGCTTGGTGACTTGTGATCATTAAATTCTTTGCTTTTTTTTCCTTTGCTGCAACCCCTGCTGTCTCAGTGTATTGGTGTGCCCTGCACAGTGGGCATATGAAACTGTTAGTCCTATAACACAGTTACCAGAAGAGGAGAAGCAAAAACAACAAATGTCCACTTTGATACAGCAAGAAATAAGATTATAAGCTCTGCTTTTCCTTTTCTTCCCCCTACTGATGTTGCAAACTAAATCCCTTATGTCACTAATTTACTTATCTCCCCAAATCTCTTCTTTTGCTTTGGAAAATTTTTCTTTCACTGTCATTTTAAGTCTCCTCTCAAACCCTAACACTTAATCTAATCTCTTTACATCTAATCTCTTGCCTATTATTTTATCTCCAGTAATCCCATTTTTTTCTTCCTCCACATCCTGAGTGAAACTCCAATTTTGAAAACTCAAAGTGATGAGAAATTGGCCTCAAATACATGACATCTCATAAATCATCAGACTTTATAACAGATATCTCTTCCAAAGCTCTTTCTCAAGATACTTAAGTAAGTATAAGAGATCTCCACATAACCTAATTGAGAAAGGCTCTGGCTAGTTGAACTGGCTGAGAAGAATCTACTCTCTGAGAGCCTATCACACTCAGAGAACATGAACCACAGATGGTCAGGCTGGGGGTGGCATGCAGTTTGGAGAGCAGCCAGTTTGTCAAAGTTCTCTTTCCCCTTTCTCATTTGCCTGCTTAGAGCCATAAAACTTTCTCAGCACCATAAGACAGAGCAAAAAAGTAAAAGAAAAAAAAAACCTGTAAAACTTGCAAGCTGGAGGAGATTTTACTGACTATATTATCCAATCTCTTCATTTCACAATAGGGAAACTGAGGCCCAGAAAGGTGAAGGGATTTGTCCAAGTGTGATAGTTAATTTTATGTGCCAATTTAACTTGGCTACAGGATGCCCAGATAAGGTTAAATATTATTTCTAGCTGTATCTGTGAGGTGTTTCTGGAAGAGACTAGCATGTGAATTGGTGAACTGAGTAAAGTAGATGGCCTCCTGCAATGTAGGTGGACATCATCCAGTCCGTTAAGGGGCCAAATAGAACAAGAAGGTGAAATCCACTCTCTGTGTGGATGCTTGTGTTAGAACATTGATTTTCTCCCACCATTGGCATCCTTGGCTCTCAGGCCTTCAGACTCAGACTGAATTTTTTTTTTTTTCTTAAACAGTCTTGCTTTGTCGCCCAGGATGGAGTGCAGTGGTGCAATCTTGGCTCACCACAGCCTCCTCCTCCCGGGTTCAAGCGATTCTCCTGCTTCAGCCTCCCAAGTAGCTGGGACTATAGGCACATGCCACCACAACTGGCTAATTCTTGTATTTTTAGTAGAGACGGGGTTTCACCATGTTGACCAGGCTGGTCTCAAACTCCTGACCTCAGGTGATCCACCTGCCTCAGCCTCCCGAAGTGCTGGGATTACAGGTGTGAGCCACCATGCCTGGCATGAATCTCTTTATATATCACACTGATTCTCTTTCTCTGGAGAACCCAACTAATAAACCAGGATTCCCCAGCAAGTTAATGGCAGGACTGGGAAAGAACTCAAGCCTTCTGACAGGAGGCCTAGTACTCTTTCCACTACCACATTTTTCTTTTTCAAGGTATTTGTCTTCTGGGACTAGCATGGTGGCTCACGCCTGTAATCCCAGCACTTTAGGAGGCTTAGATGGGTGGATTGCTTGACCCCAGGAGTTTAAGACCAGCCTGGGCAACATGATGAAACCCAGTCTCTACAAAAAGCAAAAATTAGCTGGGCGTGGTGGTGCATGCCTGTAGTCCCAGCTACTCGGGAGGCTGAGGTGGGAGAATTGCTTGGGTACAGAAGGTGAAGACTGCAGTGAACTGAGATCACACCTCTGCACTCCAGCCTGGGTGACAGAGCAGCACCTTATCTCAGCAACAACAACAAGATATTCGTCTTCTAATAGGCAGCTATAATGACTCCTTCCAAGTCTTGCTTTGTATGCATTTGAGACTGGTAAGCCTTCCTCCCTCCATCCTTCTCTTCCTTCCTTCCCTTCTTCCATTCGTTTTCTATCTTGTTATATATAAAGTATAAAATCCAACAAAAGAATTAATACAAGAAAGGCCAAGGTGGGAGGGTAACTTGAGGTCAGGAGTTTGGGGCTGCAGTAAGCCACGATTGTGCCAATGCACTCCAGCCTGGGTGACAGAGCGAGGATGCAACTAAACAAATTTATTAAAAAATAAGGTAACAGTATAAGAAGAAGGACAATGAGGTTAAAAACATGTATTATATAAAGGTAAACACCTGCCACAAGGACAAGTCACAGATTTGCCTCCAAGTTCTAACAATGAAGACGTGGATCAGTTTCCTTCCTTCCTTTCTCTTTGTTTCTTTCTTTTTTCCTCTCTCTCTTTCTTTTTTTCTTCTCCTTCCTTCCTTTCTTTCAACAAAATCCACTCTGTTACCAAGGCTGGAGTGCAGGGGCACAATCACGGCTCACTGCAGCCTCGACCTCCCAGGCTCAAGCAATCCTCCCACCTCAGCCTCCCACCTACGCCTGAGTGGGACTACCGGCTTGTGCCACCATACCCAGCTAATTTTTTTTTCTTTGTAGGGATGGGATCTCCCTGTGTTACCCAGGCTGACAGTATTCTTTATAATAGATCAATTACTCAGGATGACACAATTCTTCTTAATACTGAAACCAGATGGAAAGAATCTTCAGAGGTTATATATAATAAAAAATATTTGAGGCTTTTTTTTTCCATTTAAATTACCAGGCCTGGAACAGGCTGAAAAGCTAGTCTTTAGCAGTTTAATTGGTGTTCATTGTTATAAGCTCACATTACAAGGTGTTAAAAGGGCCTCCTAAACCTTACACAATAGTCAACTCTCTGCTCATCGTAAGCCCCAGTCATGGTCTCTATCTGATGCCTCTGATGGTGAAGGCTGGATCATGGTTGGAAAAGGTGGTCCACTGGGGCCCATGCCTTTCTTGAGGCCTCATCTATAGTTTGGACCCAACATATCAGAGGGATAGCAAAAGAGGGCCTGCGTATTTCTTTGTAATTCAAGTATCAAATTTTAAAAGTGAGTTCATTCATCATTAGATATTTTCCATGCATCTTTTCTTTTTTATTAACATAAATAAGGAGTAAATGCAACTTCCCAACAGTCAGTTCATTAAAACACATATACATAAGTAGAGAACAAAAGAGATCTCAGTAATTAAAGTAAAAGTAGCATTCTAGGTTTCCCTTCATATGCAGATTGCCCAGTTGTCCTCTAGGGGCACTAAGATCTTAAAAGCAACAATGAGAAATCTGCTTTCATTATCAAGTAGAGTTCTTTAGGTTTTCATACATAGTGCAAATAAATTTTTGTACTACTGAATAATTTTGTGTATCAAATGTGTATAGAGGAAGTATGTCAGAATACATCAGAAATAAAGAAAGCACGAGGCAGATAGAAGCTCATAATCTAGTCCATCTCCTTCCCAGAGAGGCCCTGAGTCCCCAGGGGCCAAGAGAAAGTAATTCCCTTGACCCCGATTGCTCTCTGTCTCTCACTGTCTTTTATTTATTTACTTATTTATTTATTTTGAGGTGGAGTTTCACTCTTGTTGCCCAGGCTACAGTGCAATGGTGTGATCTCGGCTCACTGCAACCTCCACCTCCCAAGTTCAAGCAATTTTCCTGCCTCAGCTTCCCGAGTAACTGGGATTACAAGCAGGCCCCACCATGCCTGGCTAATTTTTTTGTATTTTTAATAGAGACAGGGTTTCCCCATGTTGGCCAGGCTGGTCTCGAACTCCTGACCTCAGGTGATCCACCCCCCCTAAACCTCCCAAAATGCGGGAATTACAGGTGTGAGCCACCACGCCTGCCCGTGTGTGAGCCACCATGCCTGCCCCTGTCACTCACTATCAAAGTGAAATTCTTAACTTGGCCAGGCACGGTGGCTCACACCTGTAATCCCAGCACTTTAGGAGGCCGAGGCAGCTGGATCACCTGAGTTCAAAACCAGCCTGGCCAACATGGTGAAACCCTGTCTCTACTAAAAATACAAAAATTAGCCGGGCTGAGGCAAAAGAATCGCTTGAACCTGGGAGGTGGAGTTTGCAGTGAGGCAAGATCATGCCACTCCACTGCAGCCTTAGAGACAGAGTGAAACTCCATCTCAAAAAAAAAAGAGGCTGGGCATGGTGCCTCACGCCTGTAATCCCAGTACTTTGAGAGGCTGAGGCAGGCAGATCACCTGAGGTTGGGAGTTCAAGACCCTGACAAACATGGAAAAATACCATCTCTACTAAAAATACAAAATTAGCCGGGTGTGGTGGCACATGCCTGTAATCCCAGCCTCTCGAGAGACTGAGGCGGGAGAGTCACTTGAACCCAGGAGGCAGAGGTTGCAATGAGCTGAGATCACGCCATTGCTCTCCAGCCTGGGCAATGAGAGCAAAACTCCGTCTCAAAAAAAAAAAAAAGAAAGAAAAGAAAAAAGAAAGAAAATTTTAATCACAGACTTCAGGTTTCTGGCAGAAACTGTTTTCAGTGTTGAAAGCACATGCTCACAGTGTTGTGAAAACTCCAGGGTAAATTTTTTTTTTTTTTTTTTTTTTTTTTTTGAGACAGAGTCTCACTCTGTTTCCCAGGCTGGAGTGCAATGGTGCGATCTCGGCTCACTGCAACCTCTGCCTACCGAGTTCAAGTGATTCTCCTGCCTCAGCCTCCTGAGTAGCTGGAATTACAGGCGTGCACCACCACGCCCAGCTAATTTTTGTATTTTTAGTAGAAACAGGGTTTCACCATGTTGGCCAGGATGGTCTCGATCTCCTGACCTCGTGATCTGCCCACCTCGACCTCCCAAAGTGCTGGGATTACAGGCATGAGCCACTGTGCCCGGCCAAAATCTGGATTTTTAAGTGCCTATCACATTTCCTTCTTTTATTTTATAAAAATCCAATTTATTCCTCTTAACTCTTATACTCATGGTTCATTTAGTTAAACTTTTATAGATATCTACCTTGGGATGTGAGGCTCTTTTTATATAATTATTTGCACTCCTCTAATTTGCATAAAATAGTTAATATCTTTTATATGTACCTTGAAATCCTCCAAGATCAATAACGAATGTTTGTTGATATAATACATTTTATGGGACAGGTTTATTTGTATCTCCCTAGTAATTCATAATGGCAATATGGTATTTAGGGCTGAGGTTCATATTCCTTGAGAATTTATCAACTGTGGCAGGTATTAACCAGCTTAATAGATGATGATTTAATTGAATCCTCACAGCAATCTTGTGAAGTTTGTACCATTATCATTCCCACTTTCTATATTTAAAAAGAAAGTAAGAAAGAGACAAAGAAAACATGTTTTAAAGAATTTAAGCGACTTGCCCAAAGTCAGAATTAGTGGATGGAACCGTAACCCAGATATAATATTTTTCTTCCTAGAAATTGTGATGTTCAGAGAGGTCTAAAGTGAAATAGTCAAGAACTGAATATTTATTTTTCTCTTCTGAGGCAGTTATTAGTTTCTGGATTAGTTGTTTATTTGCAAAATTAAGAACACACCAAAAAAGCCTTTCCCTTTTACAAAACAACATGGTGTCAGACTTAAAAAAATTTTTTCTGCAATTAGGTGGACAGCAAAGTTCAGTAGGGGGAAAAAATCAGATGCGATTCCTGTATTGACAACCTCTGTAGATAGGACCAGAATGAAAGTGCAACATGTAACTGTATTTAGAGTAGTATTTCCGACTGGGCACTGTGACTCATGCCTATAATCCCAGCATTTTGGGAGGCGGAGGCAGGAGAATTGCTTGAACCCGGGAGGCAGAGGTTGCAGCGAGCCGAGATCGTGCCACTGCACTCCAGCCTGGGCGACAGACCAAGATTCCGTCTCAAAAAAAAAAGAAAAAAGAAAAAAAAGAGTAGTATTCCCTTTCCAGTTGTGCTCTTTGCTCAGACTTAATGTCAGCTTGCTGGCACCAAAGAAGATACATGAAGAAATTATGACTTAGATCCCTGCATCTCCCGTGGGGTAAATACAGGTCAACTAGTTAGGATGCAAGAAAAAAATAAATTCACCCACTTGAGGTTTGTTTTTCAGTTTAGAAATCTCTAGAACTGTGGAAATAGCTATGCAATCCTGGGATGATGTGGGGGTTTGGGTCAGAACTCCCAGGTGCAAGCTAAGCAGTTACCTGAGTTCTATTCTCTTACGAAACAGGGATCAGGTGTTCTTTAGCTATCTGGACCAATAGATGCCCTACATACTGTAAGTAACTAATAAAGCCTGACTCTGTGTTGATTATGTTGGCCAAGGACTGCTAAATTTACATCAGGAGTTCCTATACTGGTCCATGGACCTAGTGAGTCTAAGTTTATTACAACAGGTCCCTACCTCTATGTGCTTGCCATAGACTGAGAGTAATATGCATCATAAAATATATGCATGTTATCTTTTTTTTTTTTTTTTAAAGACAGTCTTTCTCTATCACTCAGACTGGAGTGCAGTGGCATGAACATGGCTCACGCTGCAGCCTTGACCTCCTGGGCTCAAGAGATCCTCCCACAACGCCTCCCAAGTAGCTGAGACTACTACTACTAATGTGTGCTGCTACACAAAACTAATTTTTAAGATTTTGGGGCCAGGCATGGTAGCTTATGCGTGTAATCCCATCATTTTGGGGGGCTGAGGTGGGCAGATCACCTGAGGTCAGGAGTTCAAGACCAGCCTGGTCAATATGGCAAAACTCCATCTCTGCTAAAAATACAAAAATTAGCTGGGTGTGGTGGCACGCACCTGTAGTCCCAGCTACTTGGGAGGCTGAGGCAGGAAGATCGCTTGAACCTAGGAGGTGGAGGTTGCAGTGAGCAAAGATAGTGCCACTGTACTCCAGCCTGGGAGACAGAGTGAGCCTCCATCTCAAATAAATAAATAAATAAATACAATTTTTTTTTTGTAGAGACAGGATCTTGCCCGGGCTGGTCTCGAACCTCTGGGCTCAATCAATCCTCATGTCTTGGTTTCCCAAAATGCTTGGATTACAGGTGTGAGCCATCTCACCCAGTCCCTTCTACATGTATGAAGATGCAATTAATGTAATTAATTATTACAATTAATAATTAATAACGTAATGTAATTAATAAACTACAGAAATGCCACCTGTTAACTGAATTCACAGTGACTTTTTGACTATACAGGGTTATGGCATGGAGGCCAGCCTTTGGAATCAGACAGACTGGGCAATCTAACCTAGCCATTTGGTAAATTAGACAAGATCCTTAAAATTTCCAAACTCCACTTTCCTCATCTATAAAATGGAGTTATTGCATGGAGTTGTTATAAGGATTAAATGAGACAATGCATGTAAGGTCTTAACATAATTCTTGGCCTACAGCAGATGCTCAATAAATGATATCTATTATTATTTCTATCAACATGTGCTTCTCTAAATCAACCGATAGTCTCATGTAGGAGTCTATCTGGGTCTTTTTCTCATTCATCTATTGGGATGGTGCAAATTTCTTACCTATTTGCAGATGTTTTCCCTGTCAATTAGACATCAGTACTCTATCATGTGTGTTGAAAATATTTTATTCTCTAGTACAATTTTTGCAGCTTCTAATAAGCCTACTTTGTAGGTTTTGTGTGTTTCCAGAGTTGGAAACAAATATTGAAAATAGTTCAGGGCAAAAGAGACGTATTTTCCATCCCCATGTAAGTTAAAAAAGAAAAGCTCTTTACAAATATTCAGTGGGTCAGTGTTCCCTGAGAGTAAGAGGAGGTGATGAAGAGGAAAAAGGTAAATTATGTCAATAGGATTCATCCTGTTCAATGGTCTAAAGTTAAGAGGAATGTCTCTTTTTGGCTAAAAATACACACTCTCTGGCCTGCGAGTGGGAGGAGGAGTCAAGTGTGGTGGTGAAGAAGATGGATCCAGAGTATCTGGATTTAGATTTTGACTTTACAACTAAAGAATTGAGAGCTCTTGGGCCGACTACTTAACATCAGTGTGCTTCAGCTTCACATCTGTAGTTTGGAATGATGATAGAAAATATACAAGCAGGTATCATGGGAGGAAGGCTGCTGGGGAGCCGTGGTCAGGAAGTTGAATAGTGTCCCTTCCTCCAAATTCATGTCCACCTGGAACATCAGAATGGGACCTTATTTGGAGTAAGGGACTTTGCAGATATAATAAAGGTCAGGATCTAAATGAGGTGATACTAGATTGGTGGGCGGGGGGGCTAAATCCGATGAAAGTGAGTTTATAAGAAATAGAGGACACAAAGAGAGAGAAGAGGGTGATGTGAAGGTGGAGGCAGAGATTGGAGTGATGTGTCTACAAGCCAAGGAATGCCACAGTTTGCCAGCAACCACCAGAAGCTAGGAGAGCCGTATGGGACAATTTCTTCCTCAGAGCCTCTAGGAGCCAACTCTGCAGACATCTTGATCTTTTTTTCTCCTTAGACTGGCAGTATTTTGATTATTTTTTTCCTGACACCTGGATTTTGGGCTTCTAGCCTCCAGAATGACATGAGAATACATTTTCTGTTATTTTAAGCCATCAAGTTTGATCAAGTTTGTGGTAATTATTATGGCACCCTAGGAAACTTTGGCTTCAGGAATCATCGTTCCTGCGATCAAGGGATTTTTAATCTCCTACGTGGGAGAGGATGATGAGCTAAGGGCCTGAGGTTTATAAAAGCTTTGATAACAAGGACTTCAAGAGGTTAGGAGACAAGAGAAAGAAATCATCTCTGTGAACAGGGAAGGCTTTAAGGAGGAAGTAGTTTGTAAGTATCCAAAGACTAGACTGATTTTGACGGATAAGAATTGAACAGGTGGGGTTAAGAGGGAAGGATATTGATATTCCAAACAGAGGGAACTGCTGGAGAAATGCAGCAGAGATAGCAAAGTCTGAGGTGGTCAGATGACATCAAGTGGTTCAGCTTGGTTGAAGATGGCCTAAGGAAAGAGGCCTGGAAAAGCAGATTAGTGTTAGAAGTTTCCAAAAACAATGTATGTGTATTTTAACATATTTGTATGTCACAAAAATTGGGGGCTGGTATGAAGATCCTCCAGCATAGTACTGCTATTTTATATATAGAAAGAAAATTAGGCTGGGTGAGGTGGTTCACGCCTTGTAATTCCACCACTTTGGAAGACTGAGGTGGGAGGATCACTTGAGCTCAGGAGTTTGAGACCAGCCTGGGCAACATGGCGAGACGCCATTTCTACAAAACATTAAAAAAAAATTAGGAGGGCTTGGTGGTGGGTGCCTGTAGTCCCATCTACTTGGGAAGTTGAGGCAGGAGGTTCATTTGAGCCCAGGAGTTCAAGGATGAGGTGGGCCATGATTACACCACC
Organism: Mandrillus leucophaeus; assembly: GCF_000951045.1. NCBI lineage: Eukaryota > Metazoa > Chordata > Mammalia > Primates > Cercopithecidae > Mandrillus > Mandrillus leucophaeus. Next base: position 614,984 of record NW_012110430.1, on the reverse strand, counting down.
ACACTCCATCCAGCCTGGGCAACAAAGCTAGACTGTCTCAAAAAAACAAAAAATTAAAAATTAAAAAAATAAATAAATAAAAGGAAATTAAAGGATAAATTTACTTTCCCTAAAGTCAGATAGCTAAGTCTGTAAAACAGCCAGGACTAAAATCTGTATGCTTTGTTTAGTAGTCAAGTCATCTTTGCACTAAATCTTTCTGTCTTTCAAATACTCATTCTCTTCTGGCTTAAATTTTTTTTTTTTTTCCTCAAGACAGAGTCTCGCACTGTCGCCCGGGCTGGAGTGCAGTGGCACCATCTCGGCTCACTGCGAACTCTGCCTCCCGGTTCAATTTTTCTGCCTCAGCCTCCCAAGTAACTGGGATTACAGGCACCTGCCACCAAGCCTGGCTAATTTTTTGTAGTTTTAGTAGAAACAGGGTTTCACTGTGTTGGCCAGGCTGATCTCAAACTCCTGACCTCATGATCTGCCCACCTTGGCCTCACAAATTTTTAAAATTTTACTACTAAATATAAATTAACTGTTATTTTTTGAGTCCCAGTTATTTATATTCAATATTAGCTACCTATCTGGTTATGGTTAGAAACACACACAATAAATCTTTTCATAAAAATTCTTAGTGGTGTTGCGGGGCACCACTCCCAACATTCCCTCTCGTCTTTCCTAACCTTACTGTATGTCCTGTAATTGAAAATAAGTCTAGAAAAATCACGATTTTAAATGTTTAGCTTCTAATATTATGTTACATGATAAGTTGTTCAGTATAGAAAATTACAAATAGAAAAGTGACTCATTTCACAGCTCAGGTATTCCTGTTTCCTTTTTTCTTTTTTTTTTTTTAAATGAAATCAAGTTCATGGTAAGAAAATTCTAGCACTACAGAAAAATAAAGTATAGAAACCCTCTTTTGTTTGCTCTCAGGTCCTTTCTCAATGTATACATCACCAATTAATTCTTGTTTGTCTTTCCAGAAAAAAAAAAAAAGCTCCGTGTAGATGTTTCTCTCTTTTTGTTTATTTATTTATTTATTTTTAGCCAGTGTCTTGCTCTGTTGCCTTAGGCTGGAGTGCGGTAACACTAACATGGTTCAGGACCACAGGCTTGTGCCACCACACCTGGCTAATAATTTTTTTTAAATAATTATTATTATTATTATTATTTTCTTTTTGTAGAGACAGGGTTTCACTATGTTGTCTAGGCAGTCTTGAACTCCTGGGCTCAAGCAATCCTCCTTCCCCGGCCTCCCAAATGACTGGCATTACAGGTGTGTGCCACCACATCCGGCCTTACATGTTTTCCTCTTTTTTTTCCCCAGACCACTACAATGAGAGATGTTTTTTCTTAATGTAACACTATATACACAATGTCCTGTGCCTTGCTTTTTCATTTTCCTTAAACATTTTTCAGAAATCTCTTTCGATATTGCAACCTACAGAGCCATTTTTTAAAGACTTTATACTAGTCAATTATAAGGGTGTGTCTCCATTTATTTAATCAGCCTCCTATTTGTTAGGGTCCACCCAACTGGACTATTTCCCCCTCCCATAGACCTAAGCCTCAAAGGCCAAAAGTAAGACCCCCTACCCCAAACCCTCCTGTAACTGTCTGACCAGAGGCCAGCTGTTCCAGGATGCGGTCAAGAAGTCTGCTTTACACAACAGAACTGGCCAGAAAAACATCTCCAGGAAGCAGTCAGACACCTGGCACAAAGGAACCCCCTCTTTTCTTTTTCCTTCACCCTGACCTACTTCTACCCCTTGTGAAACCTTGCTATAGCCTGTAAGTGGGGCTGCCTCCTCTGCTTTTGTCAAGAGGTAGCCCAGCAGGACTGACAATGAATCAGTTTGCCTGAACTTAGGTCTATTGGCCTCATTCCTTTCTCAGCTGTCCTTCCAATTATCCCTTACATTTTGGTGCCAAAACCCAGGAAGGTGGTAGAGTTCGGCCTCCCTTTCTCCCTCTCTCCTTCTCTCCCCGCTTCCCCTGGCCTAACTCCCCCTTCCAGAACCTGCAGGAGACCCAGAGGATTTCCTACTCCTTTCCATTGCTGGCAGACACATCCAACACCAGGGCCACCTCAGCAATGAGTAAAGGAGACTTCTGCCTTCTGTCTGGAACCCTTGTCTGCTCTTTCCTTACCGAAAGACTCCACGCTGGGCCAAGGGTTTCCTCCTCCCAGCCTCCGAGCCCTCGATATCTCCCTTTCAGGGATACCTGAATGGGGGATTATCGCACCTCTCCAACTTGAACTGTGGGACAGAAGATGCCTTCTTCCATCATTCTAGTCTCCAGCCAAGTCTCCCATCTCCACCCTTCCCTCACTCATTCTACCATGGGAGCCTCTCAGTCCACTCCCTCAAAGATGTCCCCCCCTTAGATGTCTCCTCTACAACCTTAATGCCCCTGGCCTCTGTTCCAAAATTCACCCCAAAAGGCTCATCTTTTATTGTAACACAGCCTGGCCTCAGTATAAATTGGACAATGGCTCCCATTGGCCTGAAAATGGCACATTCAATTTTAACATCCTCAGGGACCTAGACAACTTTTGCCATCGCAATGGAAAGTGGTCTGAAAGTGGTCCCTTATGTTCAGGCCTTTTTTGCCCTCTGTAGCCGCCCCTCCCTTTGTCAGTCCTGTTCTGCTTTCCAAATCCTCCTCACCCACTCCAAGCCAGACTCATCCTCAGCTTCCCTTCCTTCTGTCAAATCCTCCGCCTTTGACCTTGCTGACTTCCCCACTCCCCATCAACATAATAATCCTCTCCCCTTTATCATGACCCTCCACCCTACACCCCTGCTCCTGCCCTCCCTCTTCCCCTACCCTCTCTCCAAACCACCCAGCTTCTGACTCTGATTCCTCCCCATTTCCACCTCATACCCACTCTTGAACTCAGCATGCCCAACAACCAGCCCCCATACTTCCCCTCCAAGAGGTGGCTAGAGTCGAAGGCATCATTCATGTTCATGTTCCCTTCTCCCTCTCTGACCTCTCCCAAATTGAAAAACGTCTAGGGTCCTTTTCCTGCAATCCCAACACTTGTATCAAAGAATTTAAATACCTTACCCAATCTTATGAACTCACTTGTTATGATCTCTACATTATCCTCTCTTCTATCCTCCTTTCAGAAGAGAAGGAAAGAAAGTGGCTTGCAGCACAGGCACATGCCGACAATTGTCATCAGCAAGATCCTACTAAGCCCACAGGGACTGCTGCAGTTCCCCAGGAGGAATACCCCTGGGAGTACCAATCCACAGACCCCAGCCACGCATCTCGTAACCATATGATTACTTGCCTCATCGCAGGCTTTAACAAAGCAGCCCATAAGGCCGTAAATTTTGAAAAACTCCACGAACTCTCCCTGCCAAATTTCTTTCCTGCCTTACAGAGGCCCTCCAAAAATATACCCTGTTGACCCCACCTGCCGGGAAGGAACTATTGTTCTTAATATCCATTTCATCTCTCAGTCTGCTCCTGACATATGGCACAAACTTAAAAAGATGGCCCTCAAACCCCACAACAAGACCTCCTTAACTTGGCTTTCAAAGTCTTCAATAACAGGGATGAGCAGATTAAATTAGACAAGGCCCAAAGAGATCATGCTAAATACCAGCTTCTGGCAGCAGCTATCCATCAGCCTAGCCATAGTACCCAAGGGCACAAAAAAACCTGATGGCAGTAACCCCCCGGGTCCTTGTTTTTTTTATTTTTTAATTTTTATGTATTTATTTATTTGAGACGGAGTCTTGCTCTGTCGCCCAGGCTGGAGTGCAGTGGCGCGATCTCGGCTCACTGCAAGCTCCACCTCCTGGTTCTCGCCATTCTCCTGCCTCAGCCTCCTGAGTAGCTGGGACTACAGGCACCCGCCACCATGCCCAGCTAATATTTTGTATTTTCAATAGAGACGGGGTTTCACCGTGTTAGCCAAGACAGTCTTGATCTCCTGACCTTGTGATCTGCCTGTCTCGGCCTCCTGAAGTGTTGGGATTACAGGCGTGAGCCACCACACCCAGCCCCAGGCCTTGTTTTAAGTGCAGCAAAGAAGGTCACTGGGCCCGGGCATGTCCTAACCCAAGGACACCAAAAACTCCTTGCCCAGCTTGCCAATAGACTGGTCACTGTAAGTCTGATTGTCTTCTTAACAACCAGGCTAACAGACCAACTCCTCATAGCCCTGGCAAGGCAAAGAGTGAAAGATTGCTCACCCTCCTGCAGCTCCTTGGCCTGGCCACTGAAGACTGAGGGAGCCCAGGGCCCCTGGCTCCATCTGCCATCACTGCATCGTAGCACAGGCTAACTCTGCTAATAGCAGGTAAGCCTATCTCCTTTTTAATTGATACCAGGGCCACCTACTCGACTTTGCCTGAATTTTCAGGACCCACTCATCCCTCTGTCTCTGTTGTGGGGGTTGATGGATTCGTCTCACATCCGCACGCCACTGAGGCCCTTACTTGTTCCTTGTTTAATACTATTTTTTCACACTCTTCCTTATCATGCCTTGTTGTCCCACCCCCATTCTAGGCCAATACCTTTTAGCTAAATTCAAAGCTTCCATCACTTTTTCCTGCCTCTCTCAACCAGAGTCCCTTCTGCTCCTCTCCGCTAGTCCAGCTCCTGACCCTTCTCCCCAGTACCTGCTTCCCTCCTCTCTCGTTAACCCAGTGGTGTGGGATACCACCACCCCTTCTGTAGCTGCACACCATAACCCCAACAAAATCCAGTTAAAGGACCCCTCCAAATTTCCTAATGCTCCCCAATACCCCATCTCCCTAACCCATCAAAAGGGCCTCCAACCCATTATAAACAAGCTCTACTCACACTGTCTTCTTATACCAACACGTTCTCCATATAACACCCCCATCCTCCCCATTAGAAAATCTGACAGCTTATACCAACTCATTCAGGACCTCTGAGTCATCAATAGGTTGTCCTTCCTATTCACCCCATAGTCCCTAACCCCTATACACTTCTCTCCCTCATCCCCTCCAACACCACCCACTATATAGCAATTGATCTAAAGGATGCTTTCTTTACCATTCCCTTACACCCTAATTCCCGAGACCTCTTCGCCTTCACCTGGACTGACCCTGACACTCTTCAGTCACAACAACTCACATGGACTGTCCTCCTTCAAGGCTTCAGAGACAGCCCTCACTTCTTTGGACAAGCTCTAGCCCAAGACCTCAGCTCCTTAAACCTTTCCTCCAGCTGCCTCCTCCAATACATTGACGACCTCCTTCTTTGCAGCCCCTCCCTAGAGGACTCTCAAACTCACACCATCACCCTTCTAAACTTTCTTGCTAGCAAAGGATAGAGGGCCTCCCCTTCCAAAGCCCAATTATCCACCCCAACATTAATATACTTAGGAGTCCAAGTCTCCCCTAGGGCCCGAGCCATGACACCAGCACGAGCAACTTTAATAAACAGCTTGCCTCCGCCTTCCTCAAAAAATGAAATTCTCTCTTTTTTAGGACCGGCAGGTTTCTTTAGAATATGGATTCTCAACTTTGCCCTCTTGGCTCGGCCCCTCTATGAAGCAGCCAAAAGTGCCTTCAATTAACCCCTAAGCCCCACACACAACGTATTTCCCAGTTTCCGTAAACTCCAAACCGCTCTCGTCACTGCACCTGCCGTGTCCTTACCCGACATCTCCCAACCCTTCGTTCTCTGTACTGCCGAAAACCAGGGAATAGCTCTCGGGGTCTTAGGGCAACAAAAGGGAAATCCTCCTCCCTTTGCCCCTGTGGCATATCTCTCTGAACAATTAGACAACACTGTGACAGGGTGACCAACCTGTCTTGCAGCATTAGCAGCAATGGCTGTTTTAGCTCTGGAAAGCAAAAAACTAACATTTGGCCAAAGCACCACCATCAACAGCCCTCATAACTTACAGGATCTCCTCTCCTCCCAGGCGTTAAGCTCCCTCTCTCCTTCCCGAATTCAGTCACTCCATGCCCTCTTTATCAAAAATCCCAAATTCAGCCTCACCAAAAGTGCCCCCCTCAACTCAGCATCCCTACTCCCCATATCCTCTCCCCCTTCTACTCATTCTTGCACTGACATTCTGGATCACCTGCAGCCACACTTCCCTAACATCTCCTCCAAACCTCTCACTAACCCAGACGACTAACTCTTCATAGATGGCTCCTATTCCAGAGCCCCCGGCTCTCCCAAAATTTCTGGGTTGCAGTAGTTACCTTAAACCATGTAATTGAGGCTAAACCCCTACCCCCAGGAACCTCCTCCCAGAAGGCAGAACTCATAGCTCTCACTAGAGCCCTAATCCTCTCCAAAGACAAACGGGTCAACATATACACAGACTCCAAGTACGCCGATCACATTCTTCATTCCCATGCTGCCATCTGGCAAGAGAGAGGATTCCTTACTGCCAAAGGAACCCCCGTTACTAATGGCCTCCTTATTTACCAACTCCTTCAGGCCACACGCCTCCCAGCCGAAGCAGCAGTCATACACTGTTGAGGATATCAAACAGGATCAGATGAAATCTCAAGAAGAAATAAAAAGGCCAATGAGAGCAAAACAGGCCTCCCTTTCTTTTAATCCTGCCCCCATTCTCCTCATCACCCCAGCAGTCCAACCCAAACACTCTCCCACTGAAAAGCCTTCACTACTACAGCAAGGAGCCTCCCTTCAAGAGGAATGCATAATCAAAAATCAAAAGCTCATTCTTCCCCAAGAGCAACCCAAGAAAATTCTAACATCTCTTCACCAATCCTTCCGTATTGGTGCACGCCCCCTGTACCTACTCCTTTGCCCTTGTTTCTCCTCCCCCCATCTAATCACCTCACTAAAGGACATAACCTCAAACTGTCATATATGCTCCATTACTTCCTCCCAAGGGGCCCTCCACCCTCTTCTCATCCCTACACATCACCTCAGGGGAACACTCCCAGGGGAGTACTGGCAAGTAGACTTCACACACATGCCTCCCATCAAAAAAAAAAAACTAAATATCTTCTTACCCTCATAGACACTTTTTCAGGTTGGGTAGAAACATTTCCTACCCGTTCAGAAAAAGTTGCAGAAGTCTCTCAAATTCTTATAACAGAAATCATCCCTAGATTTGGTCTCCCTCGCTCCATACAATCAGATAATGGGCCTAACTTCGTCTCCCAAGTTACCCAACAAGTCTCTCAATCCCTTGGCATTCAGTAGTACCACCATGTCCCATACTGGCTCCAGTCATTCAGAAAAAGTTGAAAGGGCAAATGGAATTCTCAAAACGCAGCTAACCAAACTCACACTTCAGGTCAAAAAAACCTTGGACCTCCCTTGTACCCATAGCACTGGCTCATATTAAAGCCAGTCCAAAGGCCCCCTCCTTCCTCAGTCCATTTGAGCTAATGTATGGACGCCCTTTCCTCTTACAAAACAGACTCCCTCCTAACTGTCAATTAGGAGAGTACCTCCCAACACTCTCCCTCATCCATCATCTCCTCTGCGAACAAGCTGACCAGGCCCTCCCAAAATCCCACCAAGGCCCCACCGACCAGACACTCCTTCCAGGTGAGTATGTCTTTCTAAAAACCCTTACTCTAACGAGTCTCAAACCGAAGTGGGAAGACCCTTTGCAAGTCCTTCTCACTACTCCCACCACAGCCAAACTTTCAGGACACAACTCTTGGTACCATCTTTCCAGGTTAAAAAGGGGCCCTGCAGCTGACCCACCACTGACTGACCAGTTGCTCCCTGCAAATACTCCAGCTCTCTTCTCAGACCAACTCGACTCCACCTGATGCCCATCCCAGAAGACCCCACTCTTCCCCCATGAACCATAACAGATAAGTTATCGTCCCTTACCAGTAAGTATCTAAACCCTTATTAATGGAAATCATCTATTATGCTGACCTTACAGGAATCACCCTACTTACCTCTACTCTTTACCATAGGAATATATACTGTCTCGCCTCCTGGGTGGGATTTCAAACAAAAAATTCTCAATATCTATAACCTTTTGCCTCCTTAGAGAAGTTATAACAGCTACCAACAAATAGTTTGCCCCTCCTAAATGTCTTGTTTTTGCCCATCCTGCTGTTTCACCCTCTTCCTTCACTGCATCACAGAAAACATTTCATAGTCCTACCCAGAACAGCCCACCCTCAAAGCATTCCTTAATTGGATCACCGATCTTATATTTCAAGGGGATTTACAGGAGTTCACTCCAGATGAAGCCAAATTCTTTACCTTTACACTTAACTCTCTGTCTGTTTACTCCTTCTTCCCTCCTCCTCACTACCGCTCCACCTTCAGCTCACCATTCAATAGGCACATACGATACTCAGTCAAACTAACCCTTCCCTGGCCAAGGCGTGCTTGTTCTGGGTACACCCCTCAGAAACCATATCAAAGGATGCCTTCCTAGTTCCCCCTGAAAGACTGGGTTCTCACCAGTATAACCCTCCACCCCCACTACCAAAGTTTCAGAGGAGCAAATTCACTCAAAAGTTACAAACTCAATCTTACCACACATACTTCAGAACACAAGGTTATCTTAGGAGCACTTACCTCACACTCGGTACTCAGCCAACAAGCATCCCTATGCATAAAACGTGAATTTTCCTCAGGAGTCCTCCTACGCACCCTCTCCTCTAGCTTATGCAACTATACCCTAGCACTCCCCTGACAGGTATCCAAAGAGTAACAGTAACAAATCCCACACAAATTCTCAAAATCTCCAGTCCCTCTCAGACCCAAGTCATGGGAAAAATATCAGCCTTTCCACTAGCCACAGCCCCCTCTCAGTTCGAAGCAGTCTGATGAAATCAACCCCCCTTCTCTATCAGCTATTAAAAGGCTGGGATGTTAGGGTCCACCCAACTGGACTGTTTCCCCCTCCCATAGACCTATGCCCCAAAAGCCAAAAGTAAACCCCCCTACCCCAAACCCTCCTGTAACTGTCTGACCAGAGGCCAGCTGTTCCAGGATGTCGTCACGAAGTCTACCTTACACAACAGAACTGGCAAAAGGCCGGGCACGGTGGCTCACACCTGTAATCCCAGCACTTTGGGAGGCCGAGATGGGCGGATCACGAGGTCAGGAGATCGAGACCATCCTGGCTAACACAGTGAAACCCCGACTCTACTAAAAATACAAAAAATTAGCCGGGCATGGTGGCGGGTGCCTGTAGTCCCAGCTACTCGGGAGGCTGAGGCAGGAGAATGGGGAGGCGGAGCTTGCAGTGAGCCGAGATCGCGCCACTGCACTCCAGCCTGGGCGACAGAGTGAGACTCCGTCTCAAAACAAAAACAAAACAAAAAGAACTGGCAAGACAAAAGAATCTCCATGAAGCAGTCAGACACCTGGCACAAAGAATCTCCCACCCTCCGGCCTTTTCTTCTTCCTTAACCCTGACCTAGATCGACGCCCTGTAAAACCTTGCTAAAACCTGTAAGTGGGGTTGCCTCCTCTGTTTTTGTTGAGAGGCAGCCCGGCAGGACTGACAATGAATCAACTTGACTTAACTTGGGTCTACTGGCCTCATTCCTTTCTCAGCTGTCCTTCCAATTATCCCTTAAACTATTATTTTCAGTGTTTTATTATAAACAGTGCTGAATATATTTGTGGGGGTTTTCTTTGTTGTTGTTGTCATATTTTGAGATTCACTCTGTCATCCAGGCTGGAGTGCAGTGGTGCAATACAACTCACTCCAGCCTTGACCTCCCCAGGCTCAGGTGATCCTCCCACTTCAGCCTGCTGAGTAGCTGGGACTAAACACATTTGCCACCATGCTCAGCTAATGTTTTTTTTGTTTGTTTGTAGACACAGGTTTTCACCATCTTGGCCAGGCTGGGCTTGAACTCCTGGGCTCCAGCAAACAGCCCACCTCGCCCTCCCAAAGTGCTGGGATTATAGGCGTGAGCCACCATGCCAGCCCAATGCTGATTATCTTAGACATATATCTGGAGTGTTTTGGTGAATATATCCATAGCAGTGGATCTACTAGGAATTATCATGCTATTATTCGGTTCAACATTCTTTTATCCTCCTCCACTCCACTGCAGTTGAGAATAAAATCTACACACTTTATCTTGATTTACCTTTGGCCAAGGTCTGACCCCTGCCTGTCTCTTCAACCTGTTTCTTTCAATTACTCCTTAGTGATGGCCTGAAGCCACACCAGCCTTTTGTGCTCAATCTTGCAAATGTATTCTTTACCTAGGAGCCTTTGTACTTGCTCATTCTTCTTTGTAACACTTCTGCAAGAGGTGGTTGGCTCTTTGCCAGTGGGGTCTCAACTCAAAGTCCTTCTCCCCGAGGGCTTCACGGTTTAAATGAGCACTCCCAGGCCTTCAGGTCATGCTGTTAAATTGTAATCCTAGCATTTCATTCTCTAAGAAATTATTTTGTCTTCCCTTCTGGAATGTGAGCTCCAAGTGAGCAAGAGCCCTGTTTGTCTCATTTGTTAGTCCCAAGAGCTCAGATGAGTATGTACTAAAAATATATCTGGTAGGCCAGGTGCAATGGCTCACGCCTGTAATCCTAGCAATTTGGGAGACTGAGGTGGGCAGATCACCTGACGCCAGGGATTCAAGATCATCCTGGCCAACATGGTGAAACCCCGCCTGTACTAAAAATACAAAAATTAGCCAGGCATGGTGGCGCATTCCTGTAATCCCAGCTCTTTGGAAGGCTGAGGCAGGAGAATCGCTTGATCCCAAGAGGCTAAGGTTGCAGTGAGCCAAGATCGTGCCACTCCACTCCAGTCTGGCGACAGAGGGAGACTCCATCTCAAAACAAACGAACAGACAGACAAACAAAAAATAAAAACAAAATTCTGGTGAATTAATAGTGTGGATTTAAAATTGTGATATATGCTGGGTGCATATAGTCCTAGCTAGGCATCCAGGGAGGCTGAGATGGGCATTCCAGTCCAGGCTGGACAACATAACAAGGCCCCATCTCTAAAAAATAAATAAATAAAATTATCATATAGGCTGCCAAATTGCTTTCCATATAGAGTCACCAGTTTTCAAATTCACAGACAGTGCTTGTTTGTTTTTGAGATAAGGTCTTGCTCTGTCACCCAAGCTGGACTGCAGTGGTGTGATCATGGTTCACTGCAGCCTTGACCTCCCAGGCTCAAGCCATCCTCCCACCTCAGCCTCCAGAGTAACTGGGATTACAGGCATGTGCCACCACACCTGGTAAATGTTTAATTTTTTGTAGAGATTGGGTCTCACTGTGTTGCCCAGGCTGGTCTCCAGCAATCATCTTGCCTCAGCCACCCAAAGCGGATTTTCTGTCTTGACTCTTTTCTCACTTCCTACCATATTTCATTTATTTGATCAATCATTCACTTTACAAATATTTATTGATTATTCACAGGCTCAGGCACTGTGCCAAAATCGTTCTCTCTCATCTGGCGACACCCATCTTCCAGCCCAATCTTGCCAAGAGTTTTGGCCTGGGCCTTACTTCAAAGTGATGTAGACTTGTACTGTAGAGGTCTCTAGAAAGAAAACCCTTGGCCAGGCATGGTGGCTCACGCCTGTAATCCCAGCACTTTGGGAGGCTGAGACAGGTGGATCACAGCCAGCCTGGCCAACATGGTGAAATCCCATCTCTACTAAACATACAAAAATTAGTCGGGCATGGTGGTGCTTGCCTGTAATCCCAACTACTGGGAGACTGAGATAGGAGAATCGTTTGAACCCGGGAGGTGGAGGTTGCAGTGAGCCTAGAGTGCACCACTGCACTCCAGTCTGGGCAACAGGGCCAGACTCCCCCTTCTCAAA
>NW_012110430.1:600110-603003 GCF_000951045.1 Mandrillus leucophaeus | reverse complement strand
AGACAGAGTTTCCCTCTGTCGCCCAGGCTGGAGTGCAGTGGCACAATTTTGGCTCACTGCAACTTCCGCCTCCCGGGTTCAAGCAATTCTCCTGCCTAAGCCTCCCGAGTAGCTGGGATTACAGGTGCCCGCCACCACGGCCGCCTAATTTTTATATTTTTAGTAGAGATGGAGTTTCACCCTATTGGCCAGGCTGGTTTCGAACTCCTGACCCCAGGTGATCCGCTTGCCTCGGCCTCCCAAAGTGCTGGGATTACCAGCCACCACTGCAGCTGGTCTCTTCCTCCTTCTTTAAAAATTTTTCTCCCAGTTCCCACTTTTCGTGGGTTAGAGGCATCTAAACTGAATGAAAGTACTCTTTTTGGACTACTGGGGAGGTGGGGGGATGTTCTCAGAAAGGAAATTTTCTTTCTGGTCCTAATACCCACCTACTTTTTAAAAGCAGGTTTCCTTATTATTTTGTAAAGTTTACAATTACATCATTAGATACCTCCATGTCTCAGATTTCGTTTTTCCAAACTTTTGGGAGAAATGAGTGGAGGGATGGATGGAGTAGAAAATAGTTTTTCCCTTTGGAGGCTGAGGGCTCAGTAGGGGTCAACAGTACATTCAGCCCTCTCCTCACATATTCTGTTCTACCTACAAGTACAGCAAGTAAAGCCAAATTTCTCGTGCATGCAAACAAAGTTTTTGCATTTGGCCAGTCGGTCCAGTTCTCCTGTCAGTTTCCTTCCCCACTCTGCCTCTGTTCATTAGTCCCCCCCTTCTCGGTACCTAAACCGTCCACCTAACCCGTCTCCCAGCCCTTTCTTCCACTTCCGGCTACTAGCCTCTCTCGCCTACCCACTATTCTCGCACTCGGCATCCCCTGTCTGCACGAGATTAAGGAGCTCTGCCGTCCGCAGGGCCTGGGTTAGCGTGAATCAAAGCCAGAGCTCCCGGGTTGGGGTAGGGGTGGGGGTGGTCCCAGAGGTAGGGCGAGGAGGTGGGAAGCGCATTCCCTTCACTGGTGATCTCAATGCAAATTTGCCCGGAGTTCTCTTGCAAGAGAGCTGGCAGGTTTTACTATTTCCCAATCGTTTACTCGCCAAGCTCTCGGGTCCACGCGCCGCGGGGCTGCGCCCTGCACGCGGAAACTTCATTCAAAGCAAGGCGGTCCACGAGGTTGGGCTTGGGGGATCTGGATGACCTCCAGGCCACTTCCTCTCTCTCTGAGCCCTTCCCCCACTCCTCCAACCACCTTCGCCGTAAACAAAACTGTCCCCCAGGGCGGAGAGAGGTCGCGCTCTTTCGAACACTCCCTCGCCAAGGGTTAATTTTTCCGATCGCACGAGGGGGAGGAGATTTCCCCGTAGACGAGTAAAAAGGGTGATGGACAAACGTGCGGGCACTAAGACCGCAAGGCATTCATTTCCTCCTACGGTGGATGCGGACGCCGGGAGGAGGAGAGCCCCAGAGAGAGGAGCTGGGAGCGGAGGCGCAGGCAATGCTCAGCCCTGGATGTAGCTGAGAGGCTGGGAGAGAGACGACCGCTGGAGACCGAGCGGCGTGGGGAAGACCTAGGGGGGTGGGTGGGGGAAGCAGATAGGAGAGCACTCGAAATCAAGCGCTTTACAGATTATTTTATTTTGTATAGAGAACACGTAGCGACTCCGAAGATCAGCCCCAATGAACATGTCAGTGTTGACTTTACAAGAATATGAATTCGAAAAGCAGTTCAACGAGAATGAAGCCATCCAATGGATGCAGGAAAACTGGTACGTGATGCTTTCGCCTGATACTGTTCCCGGGAGCCCTGCGCGTCTTCCCGGAGTGCCTTAATGTCGGTATTCCCTGCCTGGGCGTGAATGGAGCGATGAATCGCGGGCAGCCAGCCGATAGCTGAGTTCTCCGGTCTCCCGGGTGCAGGAGACGCTGGGGGTGCACGAAGCGCGCGGTCTGTGGGTGCCCCTGTGTGAACCGCGGCCACACAGGCATCTTTTATATAGATTATATAACACAGAACATATATGTGTGCATAGAGTGATGTCTGTGCGACAGGGAAGGCGGGAGAGATGCCACAGTCCAGATCGCCTACCTGTGCTACCTCCCCCCACCCCCCCGGTTTTCATCTAGATTTGGGTTTTCTCGCTTGGCCTCCCGCAACGGGAGTGTGAAAGGCAGTGGAGGGAGGACCTTGTCTCCTGTTCCCTTTAACCCTCTCCCACCCGCCGCCCTTGGCCCTGGTCCTCGCTGTCTCCCCATCCCTTGTGTCCTTCCTTTCTCCTTGCAGCGCTCCTACTTCACTGTTCTCTGTCTGCTGCTCTTCAGCCGGATGCCCCCTTTCTAGTACCCCTTTCCCCACGCGGATCCCTTTCCGGTTTCATAGAGAGACCGGGTGGGAGGGAGGGGAGGAGGGGACAATGAAAACAGTAATAAATGAATGAACCCGAGCGAGTGGAGCCACGCCATTATTAAGTTTCTGTTTTACGGAAACGCCTTTTGGACACACTCACTTCTAATTCTGTGCGTAGCTGCTGATTGGAGTTCAGGCACACGGATTAAAAGCCCCATCGGTCTGCAGAGTCCTTAAGGGCTCTTCCCTAGAAAACTAATAATCAGGGAAAACACCTTTCTTGTTTACTGTAGTCCCTTCGCCAGACCTTTTGAAAAATCCCTGTGTGGGAGGCGATCCAGTGTCACCTTGCAATATTTAACGGAGGAGGGTGTGCTCATCTAGCTTCTTGTAGACAGGGTTGTGGCAGAGGTATTCCCCTCCTCCCCTTAACTTCGGGTCTGGCGATCTGTAAAGTGCAAGCCCAACGCACCCCGGAGCTAGGCAAGGGGCCGGCAGCCCGGGGGATCGCTTGACTGGGGAGGGTCGGGCCGCAGGGTCTCCCGGGTGCCGGGGGAT
>NW_012110430.1:580280-599625 GCF_000951045.1 Mandrillus leucophaeus | reverse complement strand
CGCTCGGAAGGACTGGAAGTGCGGCAGCCACATGGGCACGGGGCTGGTGCCCTCCTGGGCCGCTGAGGCCAGGGGGTGCAGGGGTGGGTCCGGAAGGAGATTGGACACCGCGGTTCCAGCCTGCAGATAGGCCTCAGCGTTTCGGGGCAACCGAGGCCCCTCGAGCCCCACCGCCCGGGGTCCTTCTCTGGATGTACTTCCTCCTCCCGCTTAGGGGGTGGTGCTGGAGGCGGGGAGGGGGCGGTGGCCCGAGCCGGCCGGCGCCGGAACCGCGCTGCTGGCTAGCCCCGGGCCCGGGTCTTTTGCGCAGCTGTTTGTCATATCCTCTAGCCGCCCTGTTCGGACCCACAGTCCTCCGGCATTAGCCTGTGTGCTCTGCATTTGCTTCTGTGCCGAATCTCTGACTTGCTGCGTCCTCTTGTAACCTGTTCTTCCGGAGTCCGCTTTCCCTCTCTTTGCCGGCTGACCCCATTCAATGTACGCCCGCCATTCCTAGCCCCACCGCAGTCGATACTGCCTCTTATTTACTTGTTGCTTTTTCTCTGAGGCCGCTTCCTAGGCCTGCTCCTGGTACCATTTCCCGCCTCTTCTTTCCATTCAGTCAGTATTGAGCCAGACAGGTCTTAGCCCTCGTGGGACCGAAAATGACAAAAATGTGCCAACGTATCTGCTCCTGTTAGGCTCTGACCACTGTTTGCTCCTAGTTCTTTATCTGTACCTTTTTTCTGGCAATATCCTTTACCGACTTTTATTTATATACATGGATATTAACTTACAGACCATCAGCTATTCAGGGTACGGTTCTTGTCTTACCCTCCCCACCCCTTGATTCTGCAAAGCATCTAGCAGAGTGCTTTGCATAAGGCACATTCTTGAGAAAATGTCCAGTGAGTTGAAATGGTGATTGGTGCCCATTTTATTGCCAGCACTAGTCTTTAATACCCAAAGGTTAACACGCTTGAACTTGCATACCGTGACAGAGTCACATCTTGGGATTTTTCCCTTCCTGGCTTCTGCTCTCTGTTGATTTTATGTTCTTAGATTGCTTATTGCAGTCAGATAACCCTGCTGGCTGTTACCTCTTACTTGCAACTCTTCCTGACCCTAATTGTCTTACTTTCATGGTTTTTTAATCCCAGATTTTGTGCATTTCTCCTAATATCCCAGGGTGCCCAATTTTATAATTCTCCTCCCTCCCCAAAAACTGTACAGCCAAAAAGTCTTTAAACACTTTTTAAAATTTAATTTTATTAGCCGGGCGTGGTGGCTCGTGCCTGTAATCCCAGCCCTTTGGGAGGCTGAGGTGGGCGTATCACCTAATGACAGGGGTTCGAGACCAGCCAGGCCAATATGGTGAAACCCCATCTCTACTAAAAATACAAAAAATTAGCCAGGCCATGGTGGCTCATGCCTGTACTCCCAGCACTTTGGGAGGCCGAGGCGGGCGGATCACGAAGTCAGGAGATCGACACCATCCTGGCTAACATGGTGAAATCGCGTCTCTACTAAAAAATACAAAAAAATTAGCCGGGCGTGGTGACAGGGGCTTGTAGTCCCAGCTACTCTGGAGGCTGAGGCAGGAAAATGGCGTGAATCTGGGAGGTAGAGTTTACAGTGAGCTGAGATCGCGCCACTGCACTCCAGCCTGGGCTACAGGGCGCAACTCCATCTCCAAAAAAAAAAAAATTAAGCGGGCGTGGTGGCTGGTGCCTGTAATCCCAGCTACTCGGGAGGTTGAGGCAGGAGAATTGCTTGAACCCGGGAGGTTCAAATTGAAACTCATTTATAGTTTTAGTTTTTATTTTTAATAAAATCCAGCTAATGCAGGACAAAAAGTGTCGAACCAGATTTTCTTTTCATTCCCTTTTTAACAGGAGAAGGGAACTTTATAACCAAGGCTTAGACCCTCTTGAGGAGAGAGGAACTTGAGGAAACCACAAAATCTTACCTTTTTCAGACTCATTAACTTAAAATGGTTTGAAATAGTTTCTGGAGGAAAAACATGATATAGTGAAGCTTCTACTTTGTCTTTTGAGAATCTGTGGTTGTCCTTACAAATCTCTTCTTAGTATCAAGCAAAACTTGTTAATTTAGAGAATTAAAACATCTCCCTCAAAAGTGAGCTACATTGGCTTTTGAAGAATTGTGAGAAGGGCCAGGAGTAGTGTTTTGCCAGTATGCTGTCTTTGCTAACTAGCATCATTTAAGAGGACCTAAAATAAGAATACTTTGTTAAACATACCCTATAATCCATACTTACTAATCATAGCACAAATTAATGGAAACATACCCTATAATCCATACTTACTAACCATAGCACATATTAATGGATTGGGGGCCCACTTTCAGAGTAGCATTTGTGTAAACACTAAAGGGTTCAACTGAGGCTAGTTTTCAAGTTTATTGCTGCTTTAGTGAATGATTAACCTCATACTCATTGGCCTAGCCATGAAAGTAAATACTGCAGACTTTTTTACTTTGCTAGCAAATAGTTTCATATATAATAGGTTAGAATAGCAATTGAAATGCAAAGTAATAAGTACATTCCCTTGTAGAATCATTCTGGGCCTCATCTTGAAACTACATGTCCAGTGAAAAATATCCTGTCTGGTTATATTACCTGGTCAATCAGAGTTTATTACCTGAGGTACAGGAAAATGCCTGCTCATAGGTCCAAATAGGAGTTTTGAATTCTAATTTTACACTGAAAAGTCCTTGCGATTTTACAACATTTAAATAGAGACATTTTGCTCTTTTATGAGATGTCTGGCCTTTACCTGTTTTTCTCACTAAGAGCTGACTTAAGTTAGAAGTGCTGCTAGTCAGGGAGCAAAATCACCTGGTGATTGGTAAGGCGACATAAAATTCATTGAGTGAGAAGGGAAGCTGGGCTCTCTCTGCCTTCTGTTTCAGCAGCCTGCCAGGTTTGTGCTAACAGCAGTGGATGCTAGTTGCTCCAGTTGTAATTGTCTAGCCAATGATGATTATCTTCTGATGTCGGCTGACACGGTGCTCGCCAATAGGAAAGCAGGAGGCCTGTGCTGACTGCTGTAACATTATGTATGTGAGGTGACGTCTTCAAAGGGCTTGCCTAGAACCTCATGAAACCCTCCCCCTCTCCTGGCATTCTCCACACATCCAGCCTTTCAAAGCCTTGTATATTTTTCTGACTTTTCTCCCTACTCACTCCCTTGGTGGTGTAAAAGGGTTTACTTGTTTTAACATTTTGTATTCTGTATTATAGAGTCTATAAGATAGTGTAGGAATTTTAAGAATTAAATGCTGTTCAGCTGAGGAAACCGTTTTATTCACAAATTTATTTTTACCAAAGGAAAAAAATGGAGTGAAACTTATTTTATTTTATTTTATTTTATTTTATTTCATTTTATTTTATTTTATTTTATTTTATTTTTGAGACAGGGTCTCACTCCGTTGCCCAGGCTGGAGTGCTGTGGTGCAGTCTTGGTTCACTGCAACCTCTGCCTCCGGGTTCAAGTGATTCTCATGTCTCAGCCTCCCAAGCAGCTGGGATTACAGTTGCCTGCCACAACACCAAGCTAATTTTTGTATTTTTAGTAGAGATGGGAATTCACCATGTTGGTCAGGCTGGTCTCAACCTCCTGACCTCAAGTGGTCTGCCCACCGCGGCCTCCGAAAGCGCTGAGATTACAGGCATGAGCCACCACAACCGGCCATGAAACATTTTAAAAGGAATTGTACATCTGTATCTTTTTTGTAGGTGAAGTTTGGATATTACCACGATGTACAATTTCACGATTAAAGAACATAAAAAGCACTAAAAACCCGTGTTAGCATTTAACTCAAATATAGCAGCATAAAAAATATAGCAACATCATGTTAATGAAACTGTTCAAATGCAGACATAGTATTTGGCTGGTTTTCTTTTAGTCAGGATTGCTTTGAATTGCTTCCTGAAGTCTTCTTGCAACCTTCTACATGCATTTGTAAGAAAAATGGCTGGAAAACAGTGCATCTGTGACCATGGAACAGAGTAGGCCAGAGTTTCATGTCATCATTAACATTGTAGCAACAAATTTGGTCAGCTCTGTAGGAATGTAATGTGTCTATATTGTACCCATGTCACTTGCTGTTTATTTTGAGGTATCACAGTTCATATTGATTTAGGATTAAAAATTGTGTGAGGATCATAACATGACATTCAATAATTTTTAGAAAGCACTGGGATGTAGGCATATGTACTAGGTTAAGAGTGAGAAGAATGAGAAAATATATAGAGAAAAAACGTGATCTCTGTGGGGTCCTAGAAAATAAAGTTGTGCTGGAGCTTTGATCTGAACTTCCATGTATCTTTTAATAAATTATAAATATTCATGCAATTCTTGTTTAGTATTCCAAAGGATGAAAGCCAGCTTAATGTAAAATATTTTATGATTATATTATCCATCTGTGTATTTGTACTAGTTAAAATTAGTGGTTAAAATTTTTACGTGAAGTCTTTTTCACATTAGAAGTAAAATTTTGTGATCTTCAGAGGATTGCCTATTGCCTTTTTGTTTGAGGATGATTCTAAATGTGTCAAAGTGTGTAACATTGGACCTTAATGAAACTTTTCAAATGCAGACATAGTATTTGACTGTTGTTTTTCCTTTAGTGAGGATTGCTTTAAATTGCTTTGTGAAATCTTCCTTGTAACCTTCTGCATGCATTTGTAAGAAAAATGGCTGGAAACTTCAAAGTCAACTTATTCCATATCTAAGAGTTGCCTTATATACTTCCTTGAAAGCAGAATCTTTCTTTTTCTTTTTTTCTTTTTTTTTTTTGAGACGGAGTTTCGCCCTTGTTGCCCAGGCTGGAGTGCAATTGTTCCATCTCAGCTTACTGCAACCTCTGCCTCCCAGGTTCAAGTGATTCTCCTACCTCAACCTCCTTAGTAGCTGGGTTTACAGGCATGCGCCACTACACCTGGCCAATTTGTTTTTGTATTTAGTAGAAACGGATTTTCACCATGTTAGTCAGGCTGGTCTCGAACTCCTGATCTCAGGTGATCCACCTACCTCGGCCTCCCAAAGTGCTGAGATTACAGGTGTGAGCCACCGTTCCCGACCAGAAGAATCTCTCAACTTAGATAGTGGAAGAGTTATGAGGGGGATGGAGGCTTTGAAATACTTAGGGGGATATATAATAACCATTTAATGAGTTTTCTTTTTTTTTTTTTTTTTTGAGCCTGGTCTTGGCTCACTGCCACCTCTGCTTCCTGGGTTCAAGCATCAGCCTCCTGAGTAGCTGGGATTACAGGCACCCAGCCCCCCATCTAATCAGTCTTCAGACAACAAAGTAAAATGAGTGTGGCACCATTCTGGCAATTCAGGAATTTATCTTTGCTTAAGCAATCTGAAATATTTCAGGTCCAAGTATTTTATTTTCTGAAATGAGTTAACCCAATATTATCTTAATGATTAACTTAATTTTTCACATATGGACACAGGTGAGCCAAACTGTCCTTTATTAACAGGAACCAGACATCATTCCACAAAATTTGCCTCAGCCCTCCCTTTACTCTTTATTTAGCTCACACCCACCCACTCCCATTTACTTTTCATTTGTCTTTTTCAGGAGAGTTTAGGGAAAATTACCTGTACCACATATGTCATTTCTGTTGATAATACTAGGTAATCTGAGTGAAACTATAATTTGGCTTTATTGTAATGTTAAAACTCATAACTTCATTCCTTTATCCAGGTTCTGATTGTATGTGTATTCAGGCAGGTACAAATGTTGGCATAGTTATTCAGGTTTCCGAGAACTTTAACAAAACCCAGCATCTCTAATTATATTTACCCTCCAATAATTTATTTTGGAGATACATGAGTCCTTTTTAAAAAAGTATTGTATGGGTCGGGCATGGTGGCTCACACCTATAATCCCAGCACTTTGGGAGGCCGAGGCAGGCAGATCACTTGAGGTCAGGAGTTAGAGACTAGCCTGGTCAACACAGCGAAACCCTGTCTCTACAAAAAATACAAAAATTAGCCGGGCATGGTGGTGTGCGCCTATAGTCCCAGCTACTCTGGATGCTGAGACACAAGAATGGCATAACCCGGAGGCAGAGGTTGCAGTGAGCTGAGATTATACCACTGCACTGCAGCCTGGGCAACAGAGTGAAACTGTGTCTCAAAAAAAGAAACAACAACAAAAGTTAAAAAAAAAAATAGTGGCCGGGCATGGTGGCTTATACTTGTAATCCCAGCACTTTGGGAGGCCGAGGTGGGTGGATCACTTGAGGTCAGGAGTTCGAGACCAGCCTGGCCAAAATGGTGAAACCTCATTTCTACTAAAATTACAAAAATTAGCCAGGCGTGGTGGTGCGCATCTGTAATCCCAGCTACTCCAGAGGCTGAGGCAGGATAATCGCTTGAACCTGGGAGGCAGAGGTTCCAGTGAGCCAAGATTGCGCCATTGCACTCCAGCCTGGGCGATAGAGTGAGACTCTATCTCAAAACGAAACAAAACAAAGTATTGTCCAAGAGTAAAGAATATGAATTTGTAATTTTAAGTTGGTTATGCAAGAGTTATCCCAAAGCTTGGGACCATGTCAGTCATCTAAATTCAAGCCTAGACATTTATCATGATTCCTTTACATATTGAGTATTCACGACTTTTAGTTTTAAGGTTCCTATTACTAGGAAACGCTTTGCTGAGTTAGTCGCCCACTGTGAACTTAGTGAGATTTAACTTTAAGCCTTTACTTTGTACAAAAAAAAAAGTATGGGAGAAGAAAGACTTACACTTACCTTTGCTGAGATAAGATAAATTTGCTGAGATAAATTAGACATGCTGATTAGAAGTAGTTTTGCTGGAAAATCACTCTTAGTTTTGTAATACTTTTATTTACAGGGATTCATATTTCAGGTTTTTTTTCTTGCTAAAATTTTATAAAAGAGTTTCTAGTTATGATATAAGGAAAGTTTTATTAATAAAATATATTTTGGGGAGGGAGATCTACATCCTCAAAACACATGTCAGGTTTATAATCTTATTTTAAGTGAAACAAGTGTAACTCCATTTTCTTCTTCTCTCTCTCTCTCGCTCTTTTTTTTTTTTGAGACGGAGTCTTGCTGTGTCTCCCAGTCTGAGTGCAGTGGCATGATCTCGGCTGTCAGCTCACTGCAACCCCCACCTCCCGGGTTCAAGCGATTCTCCTGCCTCAGCCTCCCTAGTAGCTGGGATTACAGGCACCTGCTGCCACACGTGCATAATTTTTGTATTTTTAGTAGAGACAGGGTTTCACCATGTTGGCCAGGCTGGTCTTGAACTCCTGGCCTCAAGTGATCTGCCTGCCTCGGCCTCCCAAAGTGCTGGGATTGCAGGTATGAGCCCGTGCATCTAGCCTCTCTCTCTCTTTTTTAAATAGAGACAGGGTCTTGCTTGTCACCCGGGCTGGAGTGCAGTGGCACAATCATACTGTACTGTAATCTCAAACTCCACTTCTGGGTCCAAGCGATCTTCTTGCCTCAGCCTCCCAAGTAGCTGGGATTACAGGCACGCATCATCTCGTCTGACTAATTTTTTTATTGTATTGTAGAGATGGGGGTCTTGCTATGTTGCCCAGGCTGGTTTTGAACTGTTGGCCTCAAGTGATCCTCCCAGCTCAACCTCCCAAAGTGCTAGGATTACAGGTGTAAACCACCACACCTAGATAGCAGGGTAGATTTTCTTCATTCTGGAGCAATGATACTAACAGTTAATACATGGTTACCTGCTTGCAGGCATTCTTTTACAATGTTTTGCATACTTTTTTTTTTTTTTTTTTTGGAGATTGGAGCTTGTTGCCCAGGCTGGAGTGCAATGGCTCACCGCAACCTCTGCCTCCCAGGTTCAAGCAATTCTCCTGCCTCAGCCTCCCAAGTAGCTGGGATTACAGGCATGCGCCACCACTCCTGGCTAATTTTTTTGGTATTTTTAGTAGAGACGGGATTTCTTCCATGTTGGTCAGGCTGGTCTCGATCTCCTGATCTCAGGTGATCCACCCATCCTGGCCTCCCAAAGTGCTGGGATTATAGGCATGAGCCACCGTGCCCAGCCAATGTTTATGTACTTTAACTGTTAAACCCTTGCAGCCACCCTTTATTATCTTTTGCACAATGGACAACTCAGGAAAGGGAGTTGGGATTTGCATGTAGGAATCAGAAAAGGAAAACTGGGTTCCAGACTTGAATAAGGCTTGGATGGGTGGTGTGACGATGAGGGGTGTGTCACAAGGCCCCAGTCATCCTCTTATTTGAATATTAATACAATATTCAATCAGAAAAACAACGCACTTGAAAACTTGCCTACACTGAAAACATGTCAGGTGTCTATAGTTTTAGTCAATGATCTCACAAATGTGTCTTTTGTTAATAATTTTCACTAGGTGGATCCTGAATACTTAAGGCCAGAATAACTGCAGAAAACCCCCATTAGCTTCACTGGCTATGACATTAAACTGAGAATTATTATTTTCTGAAGATCATTTGTTCAGTATCTATCAACACTTTTTATAATTGCAGAAAGCCATACACCTTTAATGATGCTTCTGTCATAAACTATGTCACAGTTCATGTAAAACAAACTGTGGCACACAGATTTGGAACAGCTTTATAAAGCTTTGGCCTATAAAATATTTTCTGTCTGCTCTGTGATATTAACTTGTTGCACTCAGCTTGGTTCTAGACCCTAGGAATTTGTGTTTCCACCTGATCTGCAGCCAGACTTTCCTCCCGGCAGGTTTTAGTGTAGCCACATGTAAATAGCCACCCACTGTTGACAGTAAAATAAAAATGTGTGGGTTGGGGATATCCCTATTCTTGGAGGTCAGCTCCTACAATGTGAAGAATCACAGAATACCTTTTGTCTCATTTTATTAGCTTTAAATTCTTTTCCTGATTCTAAGATAAGAAATAGTTATAGGAAAAGAAATGAAATGAAAACATTAAGAAGTATAAAGATGACAGAAAGAAAACACCTTTAATTCTTTTCCAGAGGCAGCCAGTGTTACTTTGCCCCATTTCCTTCAGCCTTGTTCAGGTCTTTTAGTATGCCTTAGATCATTCAGTACCTAAACTGTGACAACCCGAGTTCCCTATTATGTGCCACGGACTGCACTGAACAGATTTACATACTATCACATTACATCTTTTTTTTTTTTTTTGAGATGGAGTTTTGCTCTTGTTGCCCTGCACCCAGGCTAGAGTGCAGTGGCATGATCTTGGCTCACTGCAACCTCTGCCTCTGGGGTTCAAGCCATTCTCCTGCCTCAGCCTCCTGAGTAACTGGGATTACAGGCGCCTGTCACCACGCCCAGCTAAGTTTTGTATTTTTGGTAAAGACCGGGTTTCGCCATGTTGGCCAGGCTGGTCTTGAACTCCTGACCTTAGGTGATCTACCCCCCTCAGCTTCCCAAAGTGCTGGGATTACAGGTGTGAGCCACCGCGCTTGGCACACCTTTTATACTTTTTTTATGTCATTAAAGCCTTTCCATAAGTATAATTTTCAGTGGCTACTTAACTTTTTTTTCTTTTTTGGTTTGTCACCCAGGCTTGAGTGCAGTAGCTATTTACAGGTGCAATGGCTCACATGGCTCATAGCAGCCTCTAAGTTCCCCTGGGCTCAAGTGATCCTCCTGCCTCAGCCTCTCAAGTAGCCTAGACTTCTGGCAAGTGCCATTGTGCCCAGCAAGGCTACTTTATATTTTATCATTTGGGCTTAAATTAGTTTAGGTAACTTTTCTCTTAATGCTGAACCTGTTAAGTTTCTAAATATTTGTTATTACAAATAATCCTTTGATGAACATCTTTGTATATTAATCTTCCCACATATCTGATGATTTCCTTTGCGTAAATATAAATTATAGAGTCCAAAGGGCAAATACCACTATTAAGGCTTATGGCATACAAGATAGGCTGATGCCTTGAAAAGTCGAATTACTTTATATATGGCAGGGAAAGAGGATATTTATACCCTTCTTAGCATTAAAAATGATTACATTTTAAAATTTGATAAGTTGATATGGAAAAGGTGAAATCCCATTATTTTAATTTATATTTACTTGATTTCTAGAGAGATACACAAATTTTCCTTGTGTTTGTTTTTTATTTGCTCTCGCAAATTATCTGCACTTATCTTTTTCGTTTTTTGTTTTTTTTTTTTTCCGAGACAGAGTCTCACTCTGTCACCCAGGCTGGAGTGCAGTGGTGCCATCTCAGCTTACTGCAACTTCCGCCTCCTGGGTTCAAGTGATTCTCCTGCCTCAGCCTCCCTATTAGTTGGGACTGCAGGTGCGTGCCACCATGCCTGGCCAATTTTTTGTATTTTTAGTAGAGACGGGGTTTCACTGGTCTCGAACTCCTGATCTCAGGTGATCCGCCTGCCTCGGCCTCCCAAGCAATTTTTTTTTTTTTTTTTTTTTTTTTCATTTTGCTGAGGTCTAACTTGAGAAGCCTTCATTTGTCAGAGCAGTTAGGTTATATGCTTTTTCTCTGCTTACTGTTTGCTACATAGTAACTCTTGTGAAGAGGTAGAAACTTTATGCCCAGTCAAAAATGGCTCCAGAAAGGGGTGAAACAATTGATACTATGTAAGTTAAGGGATGATTAAGAGGTCAAAGGACCTCTTAATTGTGGTGCTTAATCAGAAGAAATTTGTTTTATGGAGTTTTCCATAGGAAAATGAGTGATTTTCAGACTCTTTTACTCATATGCCTCTAAAAGAAGTTTAAAAAACTATGCACTGCTTCACACAATTTAAAATTTTCATCATAAACTGAAATCAGTTAAAATCGTAACAGAAGTAGAATAAATATAAAATGAGTGAAGATAAGGATTGGCTAATTATAATAACTATTATGTGACATCATAAGATAGGTTTACCTACTTTATTGAATAATACATAATGAATTTGAAATCACGGAACATTGACATCCATGGTTTTATTCAATTGATAGTTGTTTTTTTTTGGAAATGTTCCATATGTATGTGTATATATATGTATATATGTATATTTGTATATATGTATATATATGTATATACGTGTATATATACGTGTGTGTGTATATATATCTATATAGATATATATAGTTTCTTGAGACAGAGTCTCGTTCTGTTGCCTAGGCTGGAGTGTAGTGGTGTAATCTCGACTCACTGCAACTTCCACCTCCTGGGTTCAAGTGATTCTCCCGCCTTAGCCTCCTGAGTAGCTGGGCTTACAGGCATGTGCCACCGTGCCTGACTCATTTTTGTATTTTTAGTAGAGACGGGGTTTTACCATGGTGGCCAGGGTGGTCTCGAACTCCTGACCTTAAGTGACCTCTGCCTCCTAAAGTGCTGGGATTAGAGGCCAGAGCCATTGCACCTGAACCCATTCCACTTATATTTAAAAGAATCAGGGGCACTAACCTATATTGCTTGTTCTGAATCAGAAACATCCCAACATTCAGAATGTAGAGAGTCTGATCAGCAGGGGAAAAAAGCATATCACGTTGCCTCTCAGCATTGTTTATTTTTACGTTGTGTGGGGGCCAGTAGGTGAGAGATGGGTAGGCTATCAGATGTCTCAAAATAAGTTTTCTTGACTGTAGACAAGAAGATTATAGATGATAGCATTTTTGTGTTGGTTGGTGGTCAGCAGGAATAGTTACATACTTGTTAAATCATTTTCTTTATTTTTTTTTGTTTTTGTTTTGTTTCAAGAGGGAGTCTCGCTCTGTTGCCCAGGCTGTAGAACAGTGGCACAATTTAGGCCCATTGCAACCTCCGCTTCCTGGGTTCAAGTGATTTTTCTGCCTCAGCCTCCTGAGTAGCTGGGACTACAGTCGCCTGCCACCACGCCTGGCTAATTTTTCTATTTTTAGTAGAGACAGGGTTTCACTATATTGGCCAGGCTGGTCTCGAACTCCTGACCTCGTGATCTGCCCACCTTGGCCTCCCAAAGTGCTGTGATTACAGGTGTGAGCCACCACGCCCAGCCCTAAATAAATCACTTTCTTGTTCTTCTCTTGGTTATCCAAGACCTCAGGACTTCTCAGGAAGCCCCTTTCAGTCCATTACACATGGAGTGACTGATTGAAGGTATTTCTACATACTCATCTGAAAGTTCTTTCATTAAAGGTTCTTCTACATATTGACCTGAAAGATAGGTTCCTCCGTCAGTACTCCTGTCATCCTAACTGTGACTCTTAGCTGTCTTTTATTTCCCTTTCTGAATGGCTGTCTTAATACTTCTTGTTTATATTATGTTCTCTCTAGGCTTTCTTTTCTAAGCCATTTCTCAAATTTTATTTGCAGTCCACTGGTAATCCACCTAGCTATTTAAGAAAAATAAAGTATTAACCCTCTTTTGGTTTGAACAATTAAGTATTACCTACTAGAAACCTCTAAGAGATTTTATTAAAACTTGCTAAAATTTGGCACTTAGTACAATCAACACAGCAAGTCTGTACTAGAGACTTGCTCTTGAGTGGGGGTAGGAGTGGGGTTCTAATTACATATTCTGCTAAAAAGGCTGCCACTCATTGCTTTGGAACATTGCAAAGCTCCTACTGTACATACATGACATTCTAGAAAATTTAAGGATATTGTTATCAGTGAATACAGGGTTGCCTTGAGTTGTATTTGGTTTTGAATTACTGGTCTTGCATTCATATTAACACAAATACTTTTTTGAACCTGTATTTTGTGATTGCTGATATTGTGTGTGATTGTACTACTTTGGTTAGTACTTGGTTCTTTGCCAGCTCTTTGTAGTTACTAAATCCTTTTTCCACTGTCAAGAGAAAAGTATGGGGTAAGAAAAAGAGTTAGAAGCTTGCTCCATGCCCATGATCCTTACCCAGGTATTGAATCAGACTTACATAGAGAGTTTGTTTTTCCCCAGTACACACATGCACAGGCTTATCTCAGGGATTCAGATTTAGCAGATCTGTAGAGGGGTCCAGACAAGTGTTACAGTGAAAAATCTTCCCACTTGCCGTAGGGAGAAGCCCTGCTCTATATGACACTGATTCCATCTCTCATTCTTGGGGTTTGTCTTCTCAAACCATCGATTTTACAGACTGAACTCTTCCTTAGCTAATCTGCTCTACCTGCTTTGTCATCTATGTGGGACCAGTACATAGCTCCGCACAAAAGTACTCATCTCCCTCTTCTCCTACCTGTAATTTACAACCAATTCTTGTGTGAGTTGACTGTCAGTTCCCTTCTTCTCATTCATTATGCTTGCCATTGACTTCCTTCAGCTCCCCAGGACTACTTTTAGTCTCTTAGATTCCTACCTCCCATTGTCTTTCTGAGTCACTAATCTGATCTTGTCATCACAGTGGTTAAAAACCTTCAGTGCTTTCCCATTGTTTTAAGGTCATTCAAAATCTGGCACCAAATTCCCTTCTTAATGTTACCTCTAGAAGCAGCCCTTGTCCAGTGCCTACTTAGTTGAAATTTGAATTCCAAAGCCTTCTTCTCTCCACCCATCTATATCTATTGCTCTTTTTTTGTGGTTCACTGGCACTTGGTTTATAAATAGGTAAATATTTTCTCCAGTCAGTGCTTACCACAGAATTTGGCGTATTCAGTGTTTGAATAGTTGAATGCAGGCATGCCTGGACACACAAGGCTGTTCATTAACTTTTAAATGTATCTGATTGTATTATCAGGCACTTCTTTGCATTTCCTTAAGTGAATCATGGGAGATTGTCCAGTGCCTTAAAAATATTTTACTCTCTTCATCTAATCTCATGTTTAAGAGGAAAACATAGGCATTTAACATGACTACTTCTTAGTGAATCCATGCTAACTGTTGGGGATTATTAGTCCTTTTCTAGGTACTCAAACTACTCAAATCAGAGAGAGATGACTTTTTTTATTTTTTATTTTTATTTATTTATTTATTTTTTTGAGACAGAGTCTCGCTCTGTCACCCAGACTGGAGTGTAGTGGCGCGGTCTCGGCTCACTGCAACCTCTGACTCCCAGGTTCAAGCGATTCTCCTGCCTCAGCCTCCCGAGTATCTGGGATTACAGGCATGTGCCACCATGCCCGGCTAATTGTTTTGTATTTTTAGTAGAGATGGGGTTTCACCATATTGGCCAGGCTGGTCTTGAACTCCTGACCTTGTGATCCACCCGCCTTGACCTCCCAATGTGCTGGGATTACAGGTGTGAGCCACCGCGCCCAGCCCAATGATTTTTTTATCCCTCTCCTCTCCTCGGTGTCACTCTCTTGCCCAGGCTGGAGTACACTGGTGCAATCTCAGCTCACTGCAACCTCTGCCTCCCAGTCTAAAGTAATCCTCCCACTTCAGCCTTCCAAGTAGCTGGGACCACAGGCATGCGCCACCATGCATGGCTAATTTTTGTATTTTTTGTAGAGATGGGGTTTCCCCACGTTGTCCAGGCTGGTCTCCTGAGCTCAAAGCAATCCAGATTGCTGGGATTACAGGTGTGAGCCACCGTGCCTGGCCGAGATGACTTTTTTAAAAAAAGACTTCTCTAAAGTAGAAGGAAGGGTGGAATTGTATGCACAAGAAAAAAACCTGGAAGAAAAACATGCTAAAGAGGTAAAAAAAATTAGATCTGTAAAGGTGGTAAAATGATGGTTATTACTCTTTGTTGATGAAAAGAGCCAAACACTGTAAAATATTTGAAGAGATTTATTCTGAGCCAAATATGAGTGACCATGGCCTGAGGTATAGCCTCAAGAGGTCCTGAGAACATGTGTACAAGGTGGTTGGTTTATAGCTTAGTTTTATACATTTTAGAGAGACATAAGACATCAGTCAGTACATGTGAGGTATGTACATTGATTCTGTCCAGAAAAGCAGGACAACTTGAATTAGGGAGGGAGTGTTGCTTACACCTGGATTCAAAGATATTCTGATTGGCAGTTTGTTAAAATAGTTAAATTATTATCTAAAAGCTAGGAATCAGTAGAAAAGAGTGTCTGGGTTAAGATAAGGGGTTGTGGTTCTACATAAGGTTCTTATGTAGGTAAAGTCTCATACCTGACTGCCCTTAGTAGGAAAGAAACATATTTTGGGTGTTTTTTGTTTGTTTTTTAAATGAAGTCATCAAGAAGCCTTTGGGTAAAATATTTTGATTTCCTTCTTTATCTGTCATGTGATGTTATGCCAGATTCAGGTTTGGAGAGATTTTATGATTTGTAGGGTGTGACTCCCCAGACCCTTCAGATAGGAATTTGGGCAAGAGAGAAAAAAGGTCAGAGTTTACTCCTTATCCTTCTGCTGTTCCAGTTTTCTTTCAAAGGTCAGAGTTTACTCCTTATGCTTCTGCTGTTCCAGTTTTTTTTTCGAGACGGAGTTTTGTTCTTGTTGCCCAGGCTGGAGTGCAATGGCATGATCTCAGCTCATCGCAACCTCTACCTCCCGGGTTCAAGCGATTCTCCTGCCTGAGCCTCCCGAGTAGTTGGGATTACAGGCATGTGCCACCACGCCTGGCTAATTTTGTATTTTTAGTAAAGACAGTGTTTCTCCATGTTGGTCAGGCTAGTCCCAAACTCCCGAGTTCAGGTGATTTAGCCACCTTGACTTCCCAAAGTTCTGGGATTACAGGCGTTAGTCACTGCGTCTGGCCCCTGTTCCAGTTTTCTTTTCCTTTTCCTTTTTTTTTTTTTTTTTTTGAGACAGAGTTTCGCTCTTGTTGCCCAGGCTGGAGTGCAATGGTGTGATCTCGGCTCACCACAACCTCCGCCTCCCAGGTTCAAGTGATTCTCCTGCCTGAGCCTCCCGAGTAGTTGGGATTACAGGCATGGGCCACCACGCCTGGCTAATTTTGTATTTTTAGTAGAGGTGGGGTTTCTCCATGTTGGTCAGGCTGGTCTCGAACTCTCGACCTCAGGTGATCCACCCACCTCAGCCTCCCAAAGCGCTGGGATTATAGGCGTGAGCCACCGTGCCCGGCCTCCCTGTTCCAGTTTTCTGTAATCTGTTCATATTATATTCTGGGTATATGTGGGTGGTGTGATTATCCATGTGGTCTTATTTTCACATTCTTTGCATTAACTATAATGTACTTAATGTTTTAAGATAAGTTTCATTTTACAAAGATGTATGTACAATACCTGGTGTCAGGTACCAATATTAAAAAAAACTAATGCATTTAAAAATAAACATTAAAATAAGCCATACAATTAAACATAAAGACAGTTTGTGAGGACATTGAACTGCACATTCTTACTCCAAATGAATATGCTTTCTTAGACTGAGGAGAAGATGGGCCATATTGTTGATGTCACAATAAACTTCTTTCTCTTTCTCCAATAATAAATTATATAATTTGATTTTTTAAATAGGAAAGGATCATACTTTGAAGGAGGATGATAAAAACATTAATTTAACTTTAGCATTACAACTTTTACATATGGGCCCAGGAATATATCTAATGGGAAAAAGGTTCCCCAGGGACAAAAGTCATCTAATCTAATAGAGACAAAAGGTTAAGCATAAACCTATCCCTAGAGTGAAAAAAAATGAATAGAATAATTGGCTCAGGGACCTTGTGGCACCTGGTAACAGATGCTGCACACATACCTGGAGTACATGGTTAACAAATATCTTCAGTAGTACTGCAGAATGCCTAGGAGATAGTGCCTAGTTTAGAGGAGCTAGAAAGATTTTGATACTCTCTGAAACGAAGTTTAGAAGGGGCCAGTCTGTCTAGTCCAGAGGCCAGGCTCTGTGGATCCAGAGAGCCTGGTATGTGTGATCTGATTGGGAGCAATGTGACAGGGCTTTCCACAGGACTGCTTTGTGAAGCAGATCATACATGCACTCTTGCTTCTCCTGGACTTCCTTTCTGAGAGAAGAAAGATGGAGAGGATTACCTTTCAGTACACAGAAGGTAGACGTTTTGTTTTGTTTTACATTTTATTTTACTTTCTCACCTCTCCCTCTTGTTTTCATTTTAGTTACCCTGTAGTTGATCAAGTTAACTAGAATCTAGGAAGGTGGCTTAGATCTAGGAAGACCTGGCTTTCCAACCCATTCTTTTTCTCTCCATTGTCTATGTCCCTGGAGGTTAAAGGAGAATGGTTCAAAATAATATGAAATGCAGTTTTAACTTTATTTATTTATTTATTTAGAAAGGGTCTCAATCTGGTCACCCAGGCTGGAGTATAGAGGCGCGATCTCGGCCTACTGTAGCCTCAACCTCCTGGGCTCAGGTGATTCTCCCACCTCAGCCTCCCGAGTATCTGGTATTACAGGTGCACACCACCACACTCAGCTAATTTTTTGTATCTTTAGTAGACATAGGGTTTCACTATGTTGCCCAGGCTGGTCCTGAACTCCTAGAGTCGAGCAATCCACCCACCTCAGCCTACCAGAGTGTTGGGATTACAGGCGTGAGCCACTGTGGCCGGCCTTAATTTAATTTTTTTTTGAGACTGGGTCTTACTTCGTCTCCCATGTTGGAGGATAGTGACACAATCATAGCTCACTGTAACCTTGCATGCCTAAGCTCAAGCAGTCCTCCCACCTCAGCCTCCCTGGTAGCTGGGACTACAGGCATGCACTACCACACCCAGCTAAATTCTTAAATTATTTGTAGAAACTGAGTCTTGCCATGGTGCCTGGGCTGGTCTTGAATTCCTGGTCTCAAGAAATCTTTCTGCCTTGGCTTCCCAAAGTGCTGGGATTACAGCTGTGAGCCACCACACGTGGCCTTGGAATATAGTTTAAAAAAATCTCTGTAAACAATTCTTTGCTATTTTTTGTTTCTATCCTTTATCTAAATTTAGACAAATTTTCATTCTTCAGTTATAGACCACTTAAATGATTATTTCTGGATACAGGAAAACAAAGCATAGGCCAGGTGTGGTGGCTCATGCCTGTAATCCCAGCACTTTGGGAGGCTGAGGCCGTGAGGCCAGGAGAATTGCTTGATTCCAGGAGTTTGAGAGCAGCCTGGGCAACATGATGAGACCTTATCTTGCTTTATTAAAAAAATAAAAATAAAAAGAGAAAATAATAATTAGCCAGGTTTGATAGCTGCTTGTAGTCTCAACTATTTGGGAGGCTGAAGCAGGAGGATTGCTTGAGCCCAGGAGTTTGAGGCAGCACTTAACCATGATCGTACTACTCCACTCCAGCAGCCTGGGCAACAAAATGAGACCCTGTTCCTATAAATAAATACATACATACATAAGTAAATAAATAAAACTTTTGTAATGATTTGGCTTATTCTTTTTCAATCCAGCAAATGTTAATTCTAACCTTTAGTTCTACTGTTAGAGTGAGACGAGATTAACACATTATATCTGCTGTCTGGGCTTAGATTATGGGTGTTATTTCACATGGATAATTCAGGCAAACCCGAGATTTTTGGGTGGTGAACTTGCATTATATGGATACAATAAACACACTCACAATAGAAAACTATGTGGCATACACTAAAAGAAAAAACTCTACCGTGTTTTTGAGAATTAGAGCATGGATAAGTAATAGAAGGCTCGTCCTCAAAGACCTATGAGTTTGTCTTCTGATTAAACCTTTTATGGCTGATATTTCTCCCTGACAGAGCATTCAGTGTTCAGAGACTCCTTTTTCCCCAGCAATGCTGGAGGGATGAGGAATAGGGAGTGTGAAGCTGATGACACTATGCTTGTTCCACCTTTTCATGATAGGGTACAGAAAATAACTAAAATGAGGTGCAAATGAGTGTCCTTCTTCAGGGTTAAATTTTACTCAGTGGAAATAATATAGGTTCTTTTACGTTTATAGATTATCATATCTAGATGTGCTATAATAGATTTAAACTATTATAGATATTATATCTATCTATACAATAGATATAATAGTTTTCCCTAGGTAGTTACAACATAACAGCTCCGTATGTCTTGTTTGTGTGCAATATCTAGGACATTTGGAATGAAGTAGTTTTCCAAAGCGTTATATAAATTAAGTTTTCATTGACCTTAGGCCAGACCATCAATAGTTTGCTAGTTGTCTTTAGTATTAGCCTAAATTGTATTTTTTCATGTGAAAACGAAAAGAAATATTCCTGTTTTCTCTTTAGTTCATCTGGGTTTAATGATTTAATATTTTTAATATTTTTGCCCTATTTTCTTTTCTTTCTTTCTTCCTTTTTTTTTTTGGAGACAGAGTCTCGCTCTGTCGCCCAGGCTGGAGTGCAGTGGCCGGATCTCAGCTCACTGCAAGCTGTGCCTCCCGGGTCTACGCCATTCTCCTGCCTCAGCCTCCCAAGTAGCTGTGACTACAGGCGCCCGCCACCTCGCCCAGCTAGTTTTTTGTATTTTTTAGTAGAGACGGGGTTTCACTGTGTTAGCCAGGATGGTCTCGATCTCCTGACCTCGTGATCCGC
>NW_012110430.1:576832-577570 GCF_000951045.1 Mandrillus leucophaeus | reverse complement strand
TACTAAAAATACAAAATTAGCTGGGCGTGGTGGCACATGCCTGTAATCCCAGCTACTCGGGAGGCTGAGGCAGGAGAATCGCTTGAACCCAGGAGACAGAGGTTGCAGTGAACCGAGATTGTGCCATTACACTCCAGCCTGGGCAACGAGAGCAAAACTCCATCTCAAAAATAATGACAAAGAATGACAAAGAGACTGGTCGCCTTGAGAGGCTTAAACCAGTCTTGCACTTTGTCTCTCAAGGGCCAGGCACATTGCCCTCCACACAATATCAGGTAAAGTTTATCTGTTGCCAAAGGAGGGGGATTGGGTTGGCTATAAGGTATCTTTGACCATGCTAACACAAAAATGTATACTCTCAGAAGAAAGAAACAATTTCAGGTTGCAGTAAAAATCATCCTGGGACTTTTTACATGACCTTTATTTTTTTGGAAAGGTCTTCTAAAAAAATAGAAACTTTGAGGCTAGGCGCAATGGCTCATGCCTGTAATCCCAGCTCTTTGGGAGGCCAAGGTGGGCAGATCACAAGGTCAGGAGTTTGAGACCAGCTTGCCAACATGGTGAAACCCCATCTCTGCTAAAAATACAAAAATTAGCCGGGCATGGTGGTGCACCCCTGTAGTCCCAACTACTTGAGAGGCTAAGGCGGGAGAATCACTTGAACCTGGCAGGCAGAGGTTGCAGTGAGCCAGGATCACGCCACTGCATTCCAGCCTGGGCAACAGAGTGAGGCTCTAT
>NW_012110430.1:541197-573142 GCF_000951045.1 Mandrillus leucophaeus | reverse complement strand
CCAGGCTGGAGTGCAGTGGCGTGACTTCGGCTCACTGCAACCTCCGCCTCCTGGTTTCAAGCAATTCTGCTGTCTCAGCCTCCTGAGTAGCTGAGATTACAGGCATGTGCCACCACATCCGGCTAATTTTTTGTATTTTTAATAGAGACAGGGTTTCACAATGTTGGCCAGGCTGGAACTCCTGACCTCAGGTGATCCACCCACCTCAGCTAAATGCTGGGATTACAGGTGTGAGTCACTGTACCCGGCCTATTTTTGCCCTATTTCCTGAAGTTTACATACATGTATTTTATTTGTTTGTCTTATCAATTAGATTGTATGTATCTGGAGGCCTAGAAGTATGAAGGCATACATATAATCTTTTTTTTTTTTTTTTAAGATTTTACCTAACATAGAGAACTACTAGGATTCCTCTTGATAAATAAAAAATACATACTGTTGCAGAGACACTTGTAAAAGCATAAACTTCTATCAGTTGTAGTTTTCTGCTTCTTGTGGATAGGCTTGGAGCAGGTAACTTTAATACATTAAAGAAAATTTAAGAAACACAAGGGAAAAGAAGAAAACAAATGCCACCCTGAGATATACACTAACATTTTGGTAAGTCTTTCAAAGCTTTTTATCCATCTTTATGTTTTTGTTCGTTTGTTTTAGGACAGAGTCTCTGTCACCCAGGCTGCTGCAGCCTCAGTCTTCTGGCTCAAGTGATTCTGCAGCCTCAAGCTCCCAAGTAGCTGAGACGACAGGCATGCACCACCACACCTGACTAATTTTTTGATTATTTGTAGAGGCGAGGTCTCACTAGGTTGTCCAGGTTGGTCTCGAGCTCCTGAGTTTAAGCAATCCTGACTTGGCCCCCCAAGTGCTGGGACTATAGGTGTGAGCCACCGTGCCTGGCCCATTTTCTTTTTTTCTTTTATTTTTTTTTTAAGACGGAGTCTCACTCTCTGTCACCCAGGCTGGAGTGCAGTGGCACAATCTTGGCTCCATCTCAGCTCACTGCAACCTCCACCTCCCCAGTTCAAGCGAGTCTTCTGCCTCAGCCTCCCAAGTGGTAGAGACTACAGGTGTGCACCACCACGCCGGGCTAATTATTTTTTTTAATACAGATGGGATTTCACCATATTGGACAGGCTAGTCTTGAACTCCTGACCTCACGATCCGCACACCTTGGCCTTCCCAGGTGCTGAAATTACAGTCATGAGTCACCGCGCACAGCTCATTTTCTTTTTAATAAAAACATTATCATAGTTTTCATACCATATTTTTTCTGTAGCCTAACTTTTAAGAAATATATAGAATGGATATTTTTGCGTGTTGTTAAATACTTCCTGCACCAAACTGTAAATGAGAATTCTGTTTCTTTAATGTAATGTTCTAGCTGACACATGAAAAGCTTGAGGAGATGCATCTCACTCTTTTTAGATAGCACATTATTTTTTAATCATTTTTAGAAGACGGGGCAAAGAAAACTAGTAGCTTTAGAGGAACACAAAATATACTGAAAAGCAGTATTAAAATTGTTTTAAGTTTGACCAGTTGAGTACAAAATACAGTAAGTTTCAGATTATTTTCTTCATGGATTATGTCATTTTGGGGTAATATTCATCAGTTTGGTGTGAAGAACATTTATGCCAATCAGGGAACTTTTAGGATGTTTTCAACCGCAAGTAACAGAACTTAATTAACTGTAGCCTAAAACATGAAGACTTTTAATTATTTCACATGACAATAACTTTGATTGGAAGCCTCAGTGGTTGTTTAGTGGTTTTAATAATGTTATCGATGATGTAGGTTCTATCTGAGTTTCCGTTTTGACATTCATAATGTGTCAATAGTTT
The DNA here is from genome assembly GCF_000951045.1 of Mandrillus leucophaeus. Lineage (NCBI taxonomy): Eukaryota > Metazoa > Chordata > Mammalia > Primates > Cercopithecidae > Mandrillus > Mandrillus leucophaeus. The sequence goes on along the minus strand of NW_012110430.1, from coordinate 571,301 downwards.
TTTCTTCATGGTCACGAGGTGGCTGCCACATCACCACGCTTCCCACACAAGCATCTCAAGCAGAAAGGAAGGAGCAGTGGCAAAGGAGCCTTTTATTTGCTTTCTTGTCAAGGCATAGCCTCCAAGCCAACTTGCACTCAGTAAGTTTGTAGAAGGATATGCTCTTATTTTATTATTATTATTCGTTTATTTATTTTTGAAGAAACAGTGTTTCACTCTGTCAGCCAGGCTGGCGTGCAGTGGCATGATTACAGCTTACTGCAGTCTCGTATTCCTGGACTCAAATGATCCTCCCACTTCAGCCTCCCAAGTAGTTCGAACTACAGGACATGCCACCACACCTGACAAATTTTTACATTTTTTATAGAGATGGGGTCATGCTATGTTGCCCAGGTTGGTCTGGAACTCCTGTCCTCAAGAAATCCTCCAGCTTTAGCATCTCAGTCACTGGGATTACAAGCATGAGCCACCATGCCTAGATCTGCTCTTATTATTGCTATAACTTCATGTCGTCAGCCAGGCCTGGTGACGTGTCTCACTCTTGGACCATTCACTGACAGAGGATGGGGATTGCTTTCCTACACCAACCCTTAAATGACAAAGAGGCCGGGCGTGGTGGCTCACACCTGTAATCCCACACTTCGGGAGGCCAAGGCAGGCAGACCACCTGAGGTCGGGAGTTCAAGACCAGCCTGACCAACATGGAGAAGCCCTGTCTCTACTAAAAATACAAAATTAGCTGGGCGTGGTGGCACATGCCTGTAATCCCAGCTACTCGGGAGGCTGAGGCAGGAGAATCGCTTGAACCCAGGAGACAGAGGTTGCAGTGAACCGAGATTGTGCCATTACACTCCAGCCTGGGCAACGAGAGCAAAACTCCATCTCAAAAATAATGACAAAGAATGACAAAGAGACTGGTCGCCTTGAGAGGCTTAAACCAGTCTTGCACTTTGTCTCTCAAGGGCCAGGCACATTGCCCTCCACACAATATCAGGTAAAGTTTATCTGTTGCCAAAGGAGGGGGATTGGGTTGGCTATAAGGTATCTTTGACCATGCTAACACAAAAATGTATACTCTCAGAAGAAAGAAACAATTTCAGGTTGCAGTAAAAATCATCCTGGGACTTTTTACATGACCTTTATTTTTTTGGAAAGGTCTTCTAAAAAAATAGAAACTTTGAGGCTAGGCGCAATGGCTCATGCCTGTAATCCCAGCTCTTTGGGAGGCCAAGGTGGGCAGATCACAAGGTCAGGAGTTTGAGACCAGCTTGCCAACATGGTGAAACCCCATCTCTGCTAAAAATACAAAAATTAGCCGGGCATGGTGGTGCACCCCTGTAGTCCCAACTACTTGAGAGGCTAAGGCGGGAGAATCACTTGAACCTGGCAGGCAGAGGTTGCAGTGAGCCAGGATCACGCCACTGCATTCCAGCCTGGGCAACAGAGTGAGGCTCTATCTCAATAAATAAATAAATAAATAAATAAATAAATAAATAAGGTAGAAACATTGATTTATTCATGGTGTTGTTAAATGTAAACTATTGTGTAAATTACTCTTTAACCTCTGAAGATAAAACTCTAGATACTCACTTTCTTTTTCTTTTTTTTTTCTTAACTCACCACTACGCCAGTGAGGAGAGCTCTAGATACAAACTTTCTAATGGAAGTGGAAGAATAATGATTTAAACAAACTACAAATGATTAAGAAAGAGTAGTTTTACACATTATGTGACCTGAGATCCTAAAACATGACCCCACATTGAGAAAGCACTGTGACCATTGATACTGGAATCTATCATTCATCCTGTTATTCAGCACATAATAAAGATCTCACTTACCCTTCCTATGAAGGCATGACTTAGACTTTATTTGCTGTTATTGTCTCTGTTGGATCACATGATAGTAACATCATAAACAGGGATGATAGATGTATTGTGACTCTAGGGCCAGACTGCCTGAGTTCTGATCCTTGTTCAGCTTTCTAACCTTGGAGAGGGTAAAAGTCTTCTATGAAGCATAGTTTAATAATAATAAACTAACCTGGTAAGAGTTGTTACACTGATTAAATGAGTTAATATATGTTAAGCTTTCACTGATACTGTATATGTTTTAGTTAGGTTATCATTGATGTTACTTATGTATGTCAGTATTTAAAATTTTACACACTACATTTACATTATCTCATAGTCTCCTCACTTCAACCCTGTAAAATAGGATTTTTCATCTCCATTTTATAGGTGAGAACATTATATTTATGTCTTTTTTTTTTTTTTTTTGAGACAGAGTCTCACTGGGCTACCTAGGCTGGAATACAGTAGCGCAATGTTGGCTCACTGCAACCTCTGCCTCTGGGGTCAAGCGATTCTCATGTCCCAGCCTCCCGAGTAGCTGGCATTATGAGCATGCACCACCACGCCTGGCTTATTTTTGTATTTTTTGTAGAGACAGTGTTTCACCATGTTGGCCAGCTGGTCTCAAATTCCTAGCCTCGAGTGATCTGCCCACCTCAGCCTCCCAAAGTACTGGGATTACAGGCATGCGCCACTGTGACTGGCCTATACCTATGTCTTGATTGTATATGAGCCCAACAGTGATTTGATTTGTTTTTTGTTTTTAGTTTTTTAAATTATAAATTATATTTGTAGTATAAACAAATTATAATATACATGGAATTTACACATTCTTAGATTATATGGCCCATCAAATTACATTAAGAAGAGGCGAAAGGAATGATTCGTTAATACATAGGATACTAACAAGTATCCTGTGAGTTAATTGCACTCAATAAGAATTATTAGGCTCATTCGGTGCGTTATATTCTTGGGATGGTTTTAGACGCATCTAAATCTAAATATGCCACTTCGAAGCAAAAGTGAAAATGGAGGTAAAGGTCATGGTATATAGTGTGACAGTTTCTTGTGCTTTACATGTATTCTGTAGTTGTAGAATTTGCATCTGTGACTAATAGGTCTTATAGTAGAAAAGCAAATTCATTTTAGTGAACATGTGTTGACATTATAGGAATGTCAACTTAACCTATCTAGAATCCTAAGGTAACAGAAAACTTGGTAAGTCTAGTCTGATTCAGTAGGGCCACAGGCAAAAAGAGATACCATTTGACCTTTTTAAAAAATGTATGTTCAAAAGTAAAAGCATTCATTATTATGAGAATATATATTTAAAATTACTGAAGGCCAGGCGCAGTGGCTCACACCTGTAATTTCAGCACTTGGGGAGGCCACGGCAGGCAGATCACTTGAGGTTGGGGGTTCAAGACCAGCCTGACCAACATGGTGAAACCCCATCTCTACTGAAAATACAAAAATCAGCCGGGCATATGGTGGGATGGGCCTGTAATGTCAGGTACTCAGGAGGCTGAGGCAGGAGAATCGCTTGTGCTGGGGAGGCGGAGGTTGCAGTGAGCCGAGATTGTGCCACTGCACTCCAGCCTGAACAACAGAGTAAGACTCTGTCTCCAAAAGAAAAAGAAAAAAAAAAAAAGACAAAGACTGTCTTTCTTTACAACCTTTACAAAGAAAAAGAAAATCTTTTTCTTTCTTTTTAAACATTTTTTTAAAATTTCTAATTTTTGTGGATAAATCTTTTAAAAAATTTACATTGAAGGTAATGCTATGTTTTTTATCCAACAAATATTTATTTTGTGTTTTTATATTTTTATATTTTTAACTTTTATTTTAGGCTTGAGGGTACATGGGAAGGTTTGTCACATAGGTACCCATGTGTCATGGGGGTTTGTTGTACATATTATTTCATCACCCAGGTGTTAAGCCTAGTACCCAAAAGTGATCTTTTCTGCTCCTCTCCCTCCTCCCAACCTCCTCCATCAAGTAGACCTCAGTGTTGTTCCTTTGTATTCATAAGTTCTTATCATTTAGCTCCCAAGGTAATGCTATTTTATCTTATTTCTTGCCAGAGCATCAACAGTAGGAGCAATCAGTTGATCAAGGAATTTATTGTTATTATTTTCCTTTACCTGATTTCTAGTTCTGCAAAAGGCCACCTTTACTTTGCCCTGTTATTAGACAGTCCATGTCACTTGACCTGATCAAGGAATTTTTTACAGTTGAGGACATTTTGGCAAAATGCAGCCATAGGCTGAGTAACATGGACTCTTTAATAACAGGGCAAAGTAAAGGTGGCCTTTTGCAGAACTAGAAATCAGGTAAAGGAAACCATTCTTATCAGGTCTAATATAGTTTTAGATGATAGTCTGAATCTTTCAAAATGTATCAGACCTGGATGTTCTAGGATGAGAGTGGCTGGTTGTGGGTATCACTAGGGGCATAAACAGAACTTGAAACAGTTATTGCCATCCTGGGACTAGCACCCAGAGAACACATTGGTCTGCTGGGATCACATCTGACCTGCTTCCCTTTACTGCCTACTTCTGTGCCTTGACAGCCTGAGTTCACATTTCTCTCTGTTCGTTCTCATGCTTGACTAAGTCACACCCAACAATTTGTTCTGTCTGGGTGGAGAAGCAGGTCATAGGTGCTATTTGAATACACAGATAGGCAGATCAAGCCAATGGATGAAATAGTATACTATTATGGCGATACATGGCATGCTTTTTGTCTTTATTACACAAACCTGTGGGTTTACTTAGCACAAGACCAAGGGGAAGGTGTCACTGGAACATAAGCATATGAGAATCCACATAGGCATATGCAGTGTGTCTCTTCTGCATTCTTTCTTGTGCTTAGGACTTGAAGGCAAGAAGGTTTGGGAAGTCCAGGGAGTATTGTTGGTTTTCCTTTTTCCCCTGCATATGACACTCAGGTGAAAAGTCTCCATATTCCCGGGGTATATATCCATTGTTTCACTGTAACAAGACTTAAAAGCTCTTGGCAGAGTTTACAGTAAAAAACATCAGCAAGAATTTTTAAGTACTTTGGGCTAATATGATTATTTATTTTTGTAAGCATGTATTTGAAACTAAGTAAAATCAGATCTCAAAAAGATGTTCTTGAGAAGAAGGGTATTCACTTAACTAAGCAACCAGTGTCAAGTGTGGATGCTATCTTAGGAGGCTCTTCTTTCTCAGTGCCTAATCCATGTACCTGGGATGAATTAGTTCTATCTCCCTCTAATCCTTGTACTTTGTAGGAGGTCCACGCAATTCTCATTACTTGCAGTAGTTATGCTTTATAAAGTTGCTGGGAGCACTGAAATTGCTCCCAGGTGAAATATAAGCGTTAAGTTCCTACAAGTGTCTGGTCACAACACTTTGAACAATTGATCGATATTGACTGTTTTAAGTGTGCTTCTGTTAAAGACGTCTTTTGTGTGTGAGTGGAAAATCTCAAAACTGTTTTTCCTCTGTTCTCGCACCACCCAAGCAAGGAATCAGTTCTGCAGCAGACATCCACTGGGTGTCCTCCAGTTCCATTTTGACACTGTCTACTTGCAGATAGGGATAGATCCCCAGGTTGAAGGTCCAATCCCCAAGACTACGTGCTTTCCCCAGCTGACAGTCACACGTCTGGGTCTCTGGAACTTCTGACCTCTGAGTGGCTTCAAGTTGGGATTCTCATGACTCTATCTTTGGGTTGCACTAATTTGCTAGAGAGGCTCAGAGAACTCAGGCAAACACATTTATTAGTTTATTATTAAGGATATTATAAGTCTGGGCACAGTGGCTCTCAACTGAAATCTCAGCACCGTGGGGACCAAGGCTGGAGGATTGCTTGAGCCCAGAAATTCGAGACCAGCCTGGGCAATATAGTGAGTCCTTGTCTCTACGAAAAGTTAAAAAATAAGCCAAGTGTGATGGCAGGCACCTGTAGTCCCAGTTGCTCGGGAGTCTGAGGTGGGAGGAATGAGCACAGAAGGCAGAGGCTGCAGTGAGCCAAGATAGTGCCACTGTACTCTAGCCTAGGCAACATAGTGAGAGACCCTGTCCCGCCCCCACCCCCGAAAAAAATGAGGATATATTATACATGATACAGATGAAAAGATACATAGGGCAATGTATGGGAGAAGAGCTTGGAGTTTCCATGTCCTCCCTAGGTGTACCACCCTCCAGTAACCTCCAGGTGCTCAGCTATCTGAAAGTTCTCCAAACCCAACCTTGAGCTTCTTATGGAGACTTCATTGTATAGGTATGATTGACAACCATGCAGAAATGTGATTGGACAAAAAAGGTATGATCTAATACTCCTTTTTTTTTTTTTTTTTGAGATGGAGTTTCACTCTTGTTGCCCAGGCTGGAGTGCAATGGTACGATCTTGGCTCACTGCAACCTCCACCTCCCGGGTTCAAGTGATTCTCCTGGCTCAGCCTCCCAAGTAGCTGGGACTACAGGCATGTACCACCACACCCAGCTAATTTTGTATTTTTAGTGGAGATGGAGTTTCACCATGTTGGTCAGGCCACTCTCAAACTCCTGACCTCAGGTGATCTGCCTGCCTTGGCCTCTCAAAGTGCTGGGATTACAGGCGTGAGCCACCACGTCTGGCCGACCTAATACTCATTGACTGAGCAGGAAACCCAGCAAAGCCTGTCTGTACAGATTCCTCTTGGCCTCTGTGTCACATTCATTCCTCCAGAGTGAGGGGCAAGACCCCTTCTGAATTGAGGGTCTCAGGGCTCAATCAGAAAGGCCGGGAAGGTTAGAGTCCTGCCTTGGGCTGGGGAAACCAGGGCAAGGGAAGGTCAGAGAGAGAGAGAGATTCCATTTTCTGAGGCCTGTTTCTGGGCCTAAAGTGCCCCAACATTATAACAAAAGACTTTACCAGGGCTGTGGGAGTTGTGAGCCAGGAGAGGTGGATGAAACCTGTATATATAATATCACACATCTTATTTAACATATTGTTGATTTGTTAACATTGAGCTTACAGTCAATATCACGTGAACGCATGTCTGAACTAAGCTAATCTCACATGTGTTTTTTTGTAAGGCACATCATAATCTTGTGGTTGAGAACACTCCACACAGCATGTCAGCACTAGAGGCCAATTTAAATAGCGAAATCATGAAAAAGCACAAAAATGTAAGAAAGGTAGGACCAAGCACACTGTAAAAAGGACATTTGTTTACAGAATGAGAATCCAAAAAAGAAGCAGAGCATCACTTGGTTTAGCCTCAGCTAGGTATGTGCACATTGGTCAATTTTTCACTGCTCTGTGCATGACCACAAATGAATACAAAAGTACTATGAGTATTGATTTGGAGGTTACAAATAAATTTTAGCGAGTATGTTAAATAAGTATGAATTCTTAGTAATGAGGATCGGCTGCTGTTCTAGAAGTAACATGCAAAGTTCAAGCCTTTATCTTGTTTTTTGCATAATATAAATTTATAATGGCAGCACACAACCTATACTTAGCAGTAAAGATATCACAAAATGCTGATAAGGTAACTTTCTTTTCATATAGAGAACTTGTCTTTTCAAATTTAAATCACAAAGCATGTTCTTAAGGCTGGAGATTTAAAAAATTTATAAATCTAATAAATATAGAAAACAAAATATGTTTTTTTTCTTGGCACTTGGGCGCAGTGGCTCACGCCTGTAATCGTAGCACTTTGGGAGGCCAAAGTGGGTGGATCACCTGAGGTTAGGAGTTCGAGGCCAGCCTGGCCAGCATGGTAAAACATGGTAAACCCCCATCTCTACTAAAAATACAAAAATTAGCCAAGTATGGTGTCACGTGCCTATAGGCCCAGCTACTTGGGAGGCTAAGGCAGGAGAATTGCTTGATCTTGAGAGGCAGAGGTTGCAGTGAGCTGAGATCGCGCCATTGCATTCTAGCCTGGGCAACAAGAGGAATCTCCATCTCAAAAAAAAAAAAAAAAAAGAAGGAAAGAAAAGAAAACTAAATATAAAATGAATATAAGCATAAATTCATAAAAATAAAAATGTTCTTAAAAGAAAATTAGGTCAAAATTTTTGTTTCCTAAGGGAGAATCCAGAGAGAACTGAGAGGAAGAGTGGATAATTTCCAAACACCTGTGTGTGCTCACACACACACCTTGAATCCTTTACCATTGTTTTAATATGGAAGATGATTGGAGTGTGTTTTCTAGAAATTCTGAATAATACTTATTTAAAGACTTCCATTGGGCTGGCCTGGCACGGTGACTCATGCCTGTAATCCCAGCACTTTGGGAGGCTGAGGTGGGTGGATCACCTGAGGTTAGGAGTTAGAGGCCAGCGTGGCCAACATGGTAAAACCGCATCTCTACTAAAAATACAAAAATTAGCTGGGCATGTAGTCCTAGCTACTAGGGAGGCTAAGACAGGAGAATCACTTGAACCCAGGAGGTGGTGATTGCAGTGAGCCGAGATCGCGCCACTACACTCCAACTTGGGTGACAGAGCGAGACTCTGTCTCAAAACAAACAAACAAACAAAAAACCCAAAACTTCTATTGGGGTTGGGTGCAGTGGCTCACGCCTGTAATTCTAGCACTTTGAGAGGCCAAGGTGGGCGGACCCTGTCTCTACCAAAAATACAAAAATTAGCCAGGTGTGGTGGCATACACCTGTAGTTCCAGCTACTTGGGAGGCTGAGGTGGGAGAATTGCTTGAGCCCAAGAGGTCTAGGCTGCAGTAAGCCATGATTGTGCCATTGCACACCAGCCTGAGTGAGAGAGTGAGACCCTGTCTCAAAAAAACATTTTAAAAAGACTTATTAGATATTTAATAAGGATATTAGTAACTAACAATCATTGAGCTTACCACGTACCCACTAAAGGCTTCCTGAACATTAACTCAATTAAGCCTCCATTTTATGAAGCAGGCTTTGTGACTGGGCATGTCTTGGAGATGAGGTTAAGTAACTTGGAAAAGGTGGGACACCTAGGGATTGGCAGAGTGAGGCTTCAAACCCAGGCAGTCTGGGTCCACACATTAAGCTATACTTTCTCCTGCTTTGGCTTATGACCTCAGCACTTACTGGGAAAATTACACATTGACCTCAGCACTTACTGGGAAAATTACGGAAACCATTTTCAAAGGCGATGTTTTGAAAAGCATATGGTGGGGCTCATTTTGTTAAAATGAACTCTGCACAATGAAAGTACATGAGAGCAGTTTTTGAAAAAGTTCTGATTGCATCCATTGAATTTGACTTTTTTTTTTTTCTTTTTTAGACAGTCTTGCTCTGTCGCCCAGGCTCTGGAGTACAATGGCACGATCTTGGCTCACAGCGGCTTCTGCCTCCCGGCTTCAAGCGATTCTTGTGCCTCAGTCACCCAAGTAGCTGGGATTACAGGCATGCAACACCATGTCCAGCTAACTTTTGCATATTTTTTTAGTAGAGATGGGGTTTCGCCTTGTTGCCCAAGCCGGTCTCGAACTCTGGGCTTCCAGCAATCTGCCTGCCTCACACTCTCAAAGTGCTGGGATTATAGGCATGAGCCATCACATTGACCTGAATTTGACCCTTACTCTAATGATTTATAGCCATATAATTCTCATGCAATAAGCTAAAAATACACCTAAAAATGATTTACTCTCAAAGGGTTTTAACTTTTTTTCATTGAATCTCTTTTATGTTCACTTAAATTTTGGCTCTATTCATAAATTGATAAAGACAACATTTCCACTAAAATATTAATCTTAAGTAGTAGACATTTTCTAACTCTACCTTCCAATTGGAATTAAGCATTTAATCTAAAATTGTATATTGAAAATACAAGAAAGAACTTCCTTAATTGCCTGGATACGTTTCTGCCTCTCACGGCCTCAGAAAGTTTTGTACAAACCATTAGAACAGCCCTAATCATGGAGATAGGTGCTCTGTTTTTTCTCTCTAAAAGAATAAGAGAGGTTGGGCACAGCAGCTCACGCCTGTAATCCCAGCACTTTGGGAGGCCAGGGCGGAAGGATGGCTTGTGAGGCCAGGAGTTTGAGACCAACCTGAACAGCACAGGGAGACCCTGTCTCTACATACATACATACATACATACATACATACATAACCGAGGTGGTGGCGGGCACCCTGTAGTCCCAGCTACTTGTGGAAGCTGAGGATCATTGCACCACTGCACTCCAGCCTGGGCAACAGAGCGAGACTCTGTCTCAAGAAAATAAATAAATAAATTTTACAATGTTCACCCTTCACTCCCCTCTCTGCAGCCAAAACAAACAAACAAACAAAAAAATAAAACCCTTTAGTAACTCTTATGTAACCATTAAAACTATATTATACAAGAATATATCTTGACAAAAAAATGTATACCACATGTTGCAGAAAACTCTGCCTACGAAACAGCATGTGTAATAACAAGGCCAATTTGTAAACACACAGAGAGAGAGACACATTTACAGTTGGTATAAGGTTAAGTACTTACACTGTATGTACTAAAACACAAGTCCTTTTAGTGTGTGTGTAAAAATATTCTAATAGTGAAGATGGGATGAAGTTTTTATTCCTGAGAACGAGAAGTGTGTCTCAATGCACCTAATCTTTTTGCTAATGGAGAGATGTTGAAACACCGTGGTCTTCAGCTCCTGTGTGCATTCAGACTGTTGGGTCTTCTTGGGTCAAGTCAACTGGTGATTACTAAGTGATGAGCGTGTGCCTGACATGCAGGAGACAGGTGAGAAGACAAAGAAATAGAAGGCAATGTCCTATGATTGGCAGACAGACCCTCTGTAAATATTTCAACTTATTTGGATCACAGTCTGTTTAGGAAGGCAGATGTACATACAAAATACAGTAGAATGCCATACAAACAGAACAAATATTCCAGTGCTGGAATACAGTAATTATAGCAACTATAGTATAGAAAATCACTATGTGCTAAGATGTTTAGAAACGCTCCAGCAAAAGGCAGGGACCTTGAGAGCTGATAGTTGGGTTGATGAAAAAGGAATACGGCGAGTTTCCTTTCATGGTGGTAGCACCAGAATACTCATGATGTCCTATATGCTAACCATGAGGGCTGACCATGCTGAGATTAACAGGCAGTGTTCAGTTGCCTTCTGGCAGCAAGGGCAAAAGTAGAAACACAAGAATTTTTTTTTTTTTTGGAGATGGAGTCTCACTGTCACGAGGCTGGAGTGCAGGGGTGTGATCTCGGCTCATTGCAACCTCCGCCTCCCGGGTTCAAGCGATTCTCCTGCCTTAGCTTCCCTAGTAGCTGGGACTACAGGCACACACCACCACACCCAGTTAATTTTTATATATTTAGTAGAGACAGGGTTTCACCATTGTTGGCCAGGATGGTCTCGATCTCTTGACCTCATGTTCCGCCTGCATCGGCCTCCCAAAGTGCTGGGATTACAGGTGTAAGCCACTGCGCCCGACTGAAACACAAGAATTTAAGAGAATTCTTGTTATCTGAAAAAAAAGGTGATGTCTCATTATTGTTCAAGTAAGTTAAGAACAAACTAAGGTCCTAGACCAAACACAACAACCTTTGAAGGAAAATCAGGGATATAATGTGAAAGAACACTGCAGTCCAGGGGCTAAATGAATGTGCCCTGAGCAACTTCTCTGTGATCTCATTTGATAGCAGGCTGGGATTTATAGTACCCAGGGGAAGGCTGACGTATCTTTCCTCCAGATCAGCTCTGAGCTGGGCTTTTGTTGATAAGCTGTCCTAGGAGTGCTGAGGCTCTGTCACTGACAGAGGCGGCAGATGTATTGAAAGCAGGATCATGGGTTGATAATTTGTTAGGGATGTGGAGAAGCCTAACTGGTGTCTTACGTGGAAAAGACTACCCTCTTTTCCCACTTCCTAGATGTGCTAAAGTGTTCTGGCAGAGGATGTAGTAGGATTGTCCTTGGGGGAATTAGCCTTGGGTTCACTCCAATGCATGGGTAAATGTTTGGTTTTGCAAGGCAGGTGTTACCTGGCAAGCTCCACATACTTTATTTCAAAAATCTTCCTGTTAATTCTGACAGGAATGCATCATAATTGTTATTTTATAGTTGAGGAAGCTGACTCTCGAAGAAGTGATTCATTCATTTGTGTGTGATTCATCTGAGATTAGAACTGCCCAGCTCCTGAGACTAGAGCCATGCTACTCCCTGCCCACCACAGCCACTTGTGTTACAGAGAACAAAGCTGAAGTGCAGGCTGCCATGTCTCTGAGCTAGACAACCAGAGCTCATCCCTCCTGTTTCTTGCAGTGCTATTAAAATGGGGGATTTGATGAGCAGTAGTAGCTGAGAGGACAATCAGCCTGGCCTAAGGTTTACGTGGGGTTTGAGGAATAAAGTTGGGTTGTGAGGGTCGATTGGAAGCTTGGAAGCCAGACCAAGGAGTTGGAGTAGGTCTGCTAGACAGGAAGAAACCACGAAATCAGGAACATAATGGTGGAAGGGCCTCCTTTCATAAAAGAGTATTAAGGATGAACTCTACAAAATTGTCAATACTTAACTATTTTGGCCTCTGAAATGGCAATAGCACATGGTTCCACTAAACGGATGCCCTGGTATTGTTTTCTGTGAGAGGATAATGAAGAGGGTTGCCTTCTGAACTTGTTGTTTGCAGATATCTAGCAAATGGTCTGTTTTGCTAGTCCAGCTAGTCAGAAGCCAGTTCTCTTTTTGAAGAATAGAGATCAAACTTGCTCTACAAGCTTATATGTTTACCACAATTTGGGTGGGCATGATAACGATTAAATGCACAGAAAGGCCACATACCACATTACATTTAAGAAATTCTTTCTTAGTTGGATGTGGTGGGGTGCGCGTGTAGTCCCACCTCCTCAAGATGCTGAGATGGGAGGATTGCTTGAGCCCGGGGGTCAGAGGTTCTAGTGAGTCATGATCATGCTACTGCACTCCAACCTGGGCAACAGAGTGAGACTCTGTCTCAAAAAACAAAAACAAAAAACTAAAGAAATTCCCCAAAACAAGAAATTCTTTCATCAGAAATGAGCAGCCTACCAACCCACCTGCCTTCCATCCTGAGTGGTATTTTTTTTTCTTTGGTTTTTTTTTTTTTTTTTTTTTTTTTTGAGACAGGGTCCCACTTTCACCCAGGCTGGAGTGCAGTGGTGTGATCATGGCTCACTGCAGCCTTGACATCCCTGGGCTCAAGCAGTCCTCCCACCTCATCCTCCTGAGTAGCTAGGACTGCAGGTGCATGCTACCACATCTGGCTAATTTTTCTATTTTTTGTAGAGATGGGGTTTCGCTATGTTGCCTCAGCTTGTCTCTGCCTTGGCTTCCCAAAGTGCTGGGAATACAGGGATGAGCCACCTCGCCCGGCTCTGCTTGCTTTCTTCTGACAAATCTTCATGGTCTCTTTGGCAGACTTGTGAAAGTTGAGTTAGGTCAAAGTGTTTCCTTAGTGCCTAGCTCAGAATACTCATGCTATACAAGCCGTTTTACTTTTTCCTTTCCTAGGGTAGCCTTGGGTTCCCTCACCTTAAACTTGTCATCAGGGAAGCGGTGTATCAAACTCTGGGACCTGTGGATTCAGACAGTTTCAATTATGCCTTTGCTGCTTCATGACTTGGTGAACTTGAGCACATTCATTAACCTCCCTAGGCCCCCATTTCTAAGTGTGAAATTGAGATAATCAAATTGGGCTGTGGTAATAATTAAACTAGTTAAGGTGTGTCAATGGCTTACAAAATGTCCAGCACTTTCTAGGCTCTTCATGAAAAGTAGCTTTTACTAGCATGACTCTCAGCAGACATTTTAGTATTATTTTGCTTTCAACTGAGCAATGAATTCCTAGCCAACATTTTTGAACTTCTCATTACGCATTCAGAAATGTCATGTCACAACCAGGACTAAGAACTTTTCATTGCTCCCAAATTGCCTGTCACAATGACTCAGATTTCCCCACCTGATAAGGAAGTTTCCTTGACCTCACCTCACCATTCGATCTTACAGTTAGCTCTCCCATTTTTCTATAAGTAGCTTATGACCCTGGCAAATTAAACCACTGGAATCTCTCTCTTTCTCTATTTCTGAAACTTAGAAAGCCCAACTCAGTGCTGCCACCTTTATACAACCTTTTAAGGTTTTAAACTTTTAATCTTAAACTCTTCCATTTTTGTTTTTCATTTGGCACTGGTAGATTTTCTCATACTACAGTCAGTTGTGACTTGTATATCACCCTTATAGCATTTTATACTCGTTGATGATAAGACTTGGCCTTCATCTAAGTCTGCTACACTATGCGGTCAGTCCAATAACTGTAGAATTTCAGTGACTCAGTTTGATAAACATTTATTGAGGAGGCTGTATTTGCCAGACACTGTTCCAGGCACAAGGCCACTGTTCTCAGACACCATTCATACCACTAGGACACAAACATTAAACACGTAAACAAGTATATAGACAAAATAACATTAGATGTTGCTAACTGCTATAATGAAAATAGTGTGATAGGAGGTGACTCGGGGCCAGAGGGAGCTGTTTTAGTTAGGGGGTCAGGGAAAGCCTCACTAAAGGATTGGCATCTGACCTGGTAGCAAATGAGAAGACCATGCTAGCCCTGGGACCATCTAGGAGAAGAGAGATCCAGACAGGACACTACACATACAAAGGCCTCCTCAGGTGAACTGTGTATGGCTTTGCACCCAGGTAGACTGCTGCTTTCTGTTTTATGTCTGAATACCTCAGATACTGATTGCACATTTGAATTGTAGTTTGTGTTCGTATATTCTTAGTGTGATTCTGTACTATTTTTATCTAAATGATTGGGTCTCTCTTCATTCACAGGGACTGGTATGTCCTACATAGTCTTGGACACAGATCATTTAGTTGAAACCCCAGCTGTACCACTGACTATCTGGGTGACCTCAAGTAAATTGTTCACTCCTGAAGACTGTTTTCTCTTCATCAATGAGTGTTCCAATAACTGCTTTGCAGAGTTGTGAAAATCTAATTAAATAATGTCTATTACCTAGCATGTAGTAGAAGCTCAATAAACAGTGGAATTTATTATGTTGCACATCACATTTGGGTACCTTAAAATTTGGCATACTCATGCATTAACCTCCTATGGGGAGACAGGAGGAAATGGCAACTTTAATTTTCTGGGGAAAACAGTCATCCGAAATATCTATATATTCAGGCCTGGCACAGTTGTTCACACCTGTAATCCCAGCACTTTGGGAGGCTGAGGTGAGTGGATGGCATGAGCCCAGGAGTTGGAGACTAGCTTGGGCCATATAGCAAAACCCCATATCCAAAAAATAGAAAAAAAATTAGGCACAGTGGCATGTGCCTGTAGTCCCAACAACTCAGAAGGCTGAGGTGGGAGGATCACCTGAGCCTGAGGAGCTCGAGGCTACAGTAAGCTGTGATTGTGCCACTGCACTCCAGCCTGGGCAACACATTGAGACCCTGTCTCAAGAAACAAAATAAACCCACAATCCACAAGATGCCTATACTCAGCAAAATGCTTCAGCACAGCCTCTTGAAATCACTGCATTAAAGTTTTACTGAGTCTGACTAAAATTAAGAGAAAATTTTGGTTGTCTGTTACCTTTATAATTAATTTTATTATGGATAATCTTTCAATCATTTGTGCAGTTTTCTACTGTTAGCATTCTTTTAGTTTATTTTTTAACTTTAGATTTTGTTTTTTAAAAATAAAAAAGTAGGCATGGTATAAAATTTAACCCCAAGTCTATACGGATGGCAATTTCATGGTTATTTTCAAACATGCACACAGGGAGCAAAAATTGGAGTTGCCTGACCTGCACATCCCCAGCTGCGGTGGAGCAAGGTGACACACCGCCTCCTGTTTCAGCTCTCATACTGCAAAACAGGGGTCTCTTTTGCAGTCTTATTTAGTTCCACGTCTTTCCAACTTTTGTGCTTTGCGTTGGCAATTTCACTGTTTAAAATGGCTCCCAAGCTTACTGCTATCTCATGTTCCTAAGAACGAGAAGGCTTCGACAGGTCTTACAGAGAAACTACGTATGTTAGATAAGCTTCATTCAGGCATGAGTTAGTGCTGTTGGCTGTGAGTTCCACGTTAAGGAATCACCGATATATGTTAAATAAGGTATTTTAAGCAGAAACACACATAAAACTAGGTTAGGTATTGATCAGAAATATTGTAAACAAAAGCTCTCAGGAAACTAACCCTGTATTTCCCTAAGTGCAGTGGTATAAAATTTAAAATGTTCCACAAGGGTATGCAGTGAAAAAGTATTTTATATAAAGGACTACATCCCTTTCCCCAACCGCACAATTCTCCTCCCTGTGAATAGCCAGTGTGCTCTTCAGAGATGTTTGGTGCTCACAAAAGCAATTACAAATAACGAGATTCTCGTTATTCCAGGTAGATATGTTCTGTAAAGTCACCAAAGACACTGAACTTGTGAATGTGGAACCACTGCACTTAGGGAAATACAGGGTTAGTTTCCTGAGAGCTTTTGTTTACAATATTTCTGATCAATACCTAACCTAGTTTTATGTGTGTTTCTGCTTAAAATACCTTATTTAACATATATCGGTGATTCCTTAACGTGGAACTCACAGCCAACAGCACTAACTCATGCCTGAATGAAGCTTATCTAACATACGTAGTTTCTCTGTAAGACCTGTCGAAGCCTTCTCCGTTTACCTGTTTCCCAACCCTTTTATTTGTTGCATGATCATATCTCTTATCCTTACCTTCACTGTGGAATATGGTCAGGGTTTCACATGAAGGCATTTATTAATTTCCCTTTGTAATTAAACTTTCTATAGAAAATAATACATTTCAAAAGTCAGTGCACATTGCAACAACATATGGGCAACATGCATATTTGTAGTATTTAACTGTTACAATAGCCTAGAGAGGATAATTTCAGTAAATCAAAAATATCTGAAGCTTTACCACCATCAGACTGGTGTTGATGGAAGCTTGTAAACTAGCACGCCTGTGCAAATTATTTACTGATACTCTTTTAAACCCCTGACTTCATTTCAGTAGCAAGAGATAGACCATAGACAAATAAGTAATATATTGTTATAGTTTGTATATATATAGCATGTCTGATGGCGATTCCTGCTAATGAGAAAAGCAACACAGGAAGGCGGGGGTGAGTGGGGCAGTTGGAACGAAGATACAATTTTGCAGGGATGTTCAGGAAAACAGTATTGAGCAAAGGCTATAAAATAGTGAGAGTGATCTATACCAGTTTTGAAATTCAAGGCAGAGGAAAGGGCCAGTGAAAATGCTCTACCTGTAAGGAGCTTCTTTGACAAGGGAGACAGGGTGTCAGGAGCAGCACCATTATGGAAAGATCTCCAAGATACACTGTTAAAAAGACATCAAATAGGCCGGGCGCGGTAGCTTACCCCTGTAATCCCAGCACTTTCGGAGGCTAAGGCGGGCGGATCACGAGGTCAAGAGATCGAGACAATCCTGGCCAACATGCTGAAACCCCATCTCTACTGAAAATACAAAAAGTAGCCGGGTGTGATGGCACGCACCTGTAGTCCCAGCTACTCAGGAGGCTGAGGCACAAGAATTGTTTGAATCCGGGAGGTGGAGGTTGCAGTGAGCCGAGATCGTGCCACTGCACTCCAGCCTGCCAATAGAGCGAGACTCCGTCTCAAAAAAAAAGAAAAACAAACAGACAAAAGACATCCAATAGAGTGTGTGTGCGTGCGTGTGTGTGTAAGTTGTAAGCAAACTCTCATGTGTTGTTTTTTTAGAAGACTTTAATGTTTAAGTGTTTTCCTTTAGGTGCCACTTTTCCTAATGTTAAAAGAGGTCATACATATCCATAAGAAAAATATAGCTCAATAATAAAGACATGAATAGAAAGTTCACAGGAAAGGAAATGTTTTTTAGCCATTTCTTTCAGTAGACATGAAAAAATGCCTAAATATACTCATAACTGAAAAAACAAAATAGCAATGAGATACCACTTTCATCTTTTAGATTGTGAGAGGTTAAAATTTTGGAGCAGTCATCTGAGTGTTAGAGAGAAATATGCTGTTGAAAGTGTGAATTTTTGTACATTTTGGAGTCTTTTTGGAGGGTGACTATGCATTCTCTGGAACTGTTAGAAACACCAGCATCTCATGTGAGATCTTAATGTGCAAAGATCTCAAAGATACATCATTGTAAGTGAAAAACACCAAGATGCACAATAGTTTTTAAAATACGATTTTTAGAAAGTATATGCATTTATTGATATGTGAATATGCATAAAAATCTGAAGTGGAAGAGAGTTCATTAGGAAAAAGGAGATTTAGCTTTTATTTTATACCTCCCTGTGTTACTTGACTTTAAGAAAAGTATAATAAAAAATTAAAACCATGCCAATTTAATTGAAAGAGGCTTATTTTTCTACTTTACATGATTAAGCAAAGTAACTTTTGTCACCAAATTATAATCATTGTCCTCTCATATATTGTTAACTAATAGTTCCCTCGTATTATAAATCCCATGACAGATTTTTGTCTGTCTTGTTCCCCTGGGTTTGCCCTGGTATCTGGGCACATGGAAGGCACTCTATAAAAGTGTATTGACTAACTGCATAAAGGAAAATCTTTATTTAAATAAAGTGTCCAATATTCTAGCAGGACACTATCTTCATGCTGTCAGGTACATAATTATTGTCTCACTTTACAGGTAAAAGAGAGAAAAATCTATGCAAATCACAAAGTAAGTCTAGAAGTGATTAAAATTCATAAAAGTAAAGCAACTGTGCAAAGTAAGAGCTGAGATTCAGATTTTGTGAGTCATGACTATTTGTTTAACTTAATAATCCAATATCTTGGCTGGGCGCGGTGGCTCATACCTGTAATCCCAGCAATTTGGGAGGCCAAGGCAGGTGGATCACCTGAGGTCAGGAGTTGAAGACTAGCCTGGCCAAACATGGCGAAACCCTGTCTCTACTAAAAATACAGAAATTAGCCAGGCGTAGTGGTATGCGCCTGTAGTCCCAGCTACTTGGGAGGCTGAGGCAGGAGAATCCCTTGATCTTGGGAGGCGGAGGTTGCAGTGAGCTGAGATCGCGCCATTGCACTCCAGCCTGGGCAACAAGAGCAAAACTCCATCTCAAAAAATATATATATCTATCTCTATATAGGATATACATATATCTCTCTCCAATATCTTGGCTGCCAATTAGAGAATGGTTGTTAAATTTTGTCCTGGTTCTTGACTGATTGTGCACTCAGGATACAGAAAAATGTTGATGAGGTGGAGTTTTTCTTCCTAAGAGTTGTGTTCCTATTTCAGTTAACCTAGTATGATTAGAGGAGATGTGTAGGTTGATCTCACAGGTACTAAAAAATAAAGCACATCATATTTAGTTAAAAATGTTTGTGATCTTCAAAATGGGGTTTATTGAGTTATAGACCGTGCACACGATGGTCCACTAGGTTGCTCTTTACTGCAGTTATCTATTTCTGTAGAGATGGATGAATATGTAGCGACACGGAAAGATGAACTCTTCATAATATAAAGCAGAATAGGGCTGTATAGTATGTTTGGATTTTTGTTAATAACATATGTTAAAAGTACCAAATTGCAAATAAGAACAAGAACATAATGTAATGATTTTCTGAAACCATGTGTTAAAGCATAATTAACTAACTTGACAACTCCAGTTTCAATGTACTATATCCATGAACTTTGGTTTATCTTTGTGTTTACATATAAAGTAATTGGATATTTAATGATTATTTAAATGTATTTAGTTAATTCTTTTTTCTTTCCTAGAAAAGGATTTGCCATGTCAAAGACAAAGTGCTGGTCCACTTCTTCATGAATGCATATTTCCTACTTTTAATAATTTGCTTGACAATATAATGAGACTAACAAAGTGCCATTTAGGCTATTTCACCATATATAGTTCCCTGAGGGCACGTAGCTTTACAACTTCCATAGCAGATACTGTAATTCCTTGAGGTAGTTGGCACTCAGTAAATGTTTATTGAGTTGATGATTTTCTTAAGGAAATAAAATATCCAAGTTTGTTTGTTTTTTTTTTTTTTTTTGAGACAGAGTCTTGCTCTGTCACCCAGGCTGGAGTGTAGTGGTGCTATCTCGGCTCACTGCAACCTCCGCCTCCCTGGTTCAAGCAATTTTCCTGCCTCAGCCTCCCAAGTAGCTGGGACTACAGGTGTGTGCCAGCACATGCAGCTAATTTTTGCATTTTTGGTAGAGACGGGGTTTCACTATCTTGGGCAGGCTGGTCTTGAACTCCTGACCTCACATGATCCACCTGCCTCGGCCTCCCAAAGTGCTGGGATTACAGGCGTGAGCCACCGCACCTGGCCTATCCAAGACATATTTTAAAGTATTCAGTCACTTCTTTTCCCACCCTCTAATTACTGTGTACTATTATTTGACATTTTACCTGCTCAAAGTAGAATAACTATTTTTGCTTCACATTGCATGTACCAAATTAATTTCATACTATGCTTCAGTTTCTCCTACTTTTAGCAATAAATTATAGAGGGAACAAATGAAGTTTGTGGTTCCTTGACACTAGGGGCAAATAAGATGTTTGAGCCTTTCTTTTTCCCCCTTCTTTTTGACCTTTCTAGAAGAACCCCAAATGGGCAGTGACCCAGAGGGTCATTTACTTTTGGACTCTCCTCCTTTTCAAATCTACCAAAATGATTAATCAGAATGATGATTAGCCAGTTTCTATCAGTTGTTACAAATCAATTATGTGACTAAAGAAACCGCATCTTTTACCAGCCTTGTTATGGCTTCTGTTAACCACAAATATCCAGTCACTGGTTACCATATGAAAGATTTCTTTTAGGACTAATTTTGTGTTTTCAGTGTGGATGCTTTTCCATTTTATGATATATTTTGTTCCAAGGCAGATACTCACTAATCCTATTTTATTTACTAAGGGAGTATAAAACTAACTGCTTAAAGAAATGAATTCAATCCACTTGTCTCTTCTGTCCTGAAAAAGAAGCATGTGCTTTATTACATGGGCCCCTTTTCTTTTTCTGTTTCTTTGAGACAGGGTCTCTCTCAGTTGCCCAGGCTGGAGTGCAGTGGTGCAATCCTAGCTCACTGGAGCCTCCATCTCCTGGGCTCAAGTGATCCTCCCACCTCAGCCTTCTGAATAGTCGAGACTGCAGATGCTTGGCACCATGCTTGGCTAATTTTTAAATTTTTTGTAGAGACAGGGTCTCTCTAGGTTCCCTAGGCTAGTCTCGAACTCCTAGGCGCAAGTGATCCTCCAGCCTTGACTTCTGCTGGGATTATAGGCGTGAGCCACTGTGCCCAGCCAGAACCCTTTTATTTCTGTTACTATTTAGTAAGATTTTAGATGGAGGTCAGTCCAATGTGGAAATGTCTTGGAAAAGCCCTTACCTTTCATTATCTCCTCTCCAGCAATCCTTCAGGGAGAATCACATCCTAATTCTAGGTCACTTGTTACCTAATCCTCTTTCCTGACACAGCTTCTCACTCCAGAAAACATTTTAACTTCCTGAATATTTAGATTCTATTAACTGTGGCAGGCTCTGTAACAACCACCAGTCCTTTACATTTTCAAGGTGGCTCTGGTGCAGCCTCCGGTTTTCTTCTCTTCCCCTTCTTATTTTCTATTCCTTTATTTGTCTCTTGAATAGGTATTTAAAGAAAGGAAAGCAGGCATATTTGGATGTGTGCCCACTAAGGCACTATTCCTAAGAGAAGTTTGCAAAATGTCTTTTTAAAATGCCTGTGTGCTTTATTATTCCTATACTGCCTTGTAGCAATGCTCATTATTCAGGGCAGTGGTTCTCAACATGAGCTGTGCTTCCCGTGCTGTAATTCTCTGGGAACCTTTTATAATCACCAGTGCTGAGGCCTTGACATCTCTGGAAGTGTGGGTGGGGAGATTATTAAATCTCTCCAGGAGATGTGATGAGAACCTGTGGTTTAGGAAGATATTAGATACGAGGAGGTTGTTGATCTGCCCCAAGCCCTCTAACAATTCTGATTATTTTAAATGTACCTGCAATATGTAGCCATTGTATCATGCATATTGAGCTGTCTCGGGGTCTAGATATGGATATATGAACCAGGATGACTTGGGACTCTTACTGTCTGGAAAGAATGGCATTGCGTTAGAGGAAAAATAAGTGTTCCAAAAAAGCTCAATCACATAGATAAATTCTGATATTTGTGATACAAATTGTTAAACTTTGATTTTGTAAAATACTCAATTTGTAATAAAACCTATTTAAGTACCTTTGATAGATTGAAAAATAATTTTTTTCTGACTATTGTAAATAATAAATTTTTTTGCTACAGATTAGGAGTTTCCTACACTCTCTGTCTCTAGGGCTATCCATCCTGTATTCATATAACTATAACTATATAATATATAAGAAATACTATGTGACCAAATGTAGGAGGATTTCTAAAGCCATGATCATTATGATTTGATTCTTAAAAAGCAATCATAATAATTTATAATTGAAAAACTTTTAGAAGGTAAAAGTTTTGGTCTATGTGAGCGTGGTCAATATGTACTTCAAAATCAAATGTTCACGGAAGTTGAAAAAATATATTACCAGTTATGCCCCAGATTTGCTAAACATTTATTGGGCAATTATATATTAGTACATAATAGCAGTATATGCCATGTAGATTGTATAGTACAACATATTATATAGCAAGCATATATTAAGTGCCTAACATGCTTAAAATATATTGCTCATTTAATTCTCAAATAATGCTGCAAGAATCAGTCACAGAATTGATAACTGTCAAAAGAGTAGAAGTTGGACTCAGATCTCTCTTTGTGGAAAGTCCCTGTTTTGACCTCTATCACATTTTTGGCCTAGCATTTCCTCTCCAAGTTAGTTACAAATAAGAGATAGGATCCATAGTTAGTGTGACATTATAACCCGTGATTATCTATTTTGGTCGTTACATTGCCACTTCCCTTTCATGTAGCACCAAGCCATCTTCTCAACTCAGTGGGGATGGTGTAAGAGAAAAGTTAGCAGCTGATAAGAAATTCATTTTGGATCTGATGACAGAAATAGCTCAAAAAATAACTTTGCTTAGAGGCAAATCACATGTTCACATCAAGAAATTAATATCCCAGCCTGGGCAACACACAAGAGCTTGTCTCTGTTAATAATAAAAATAGGCCAGGTGCGGTGGCTCATGCCTGTAATCCCAGCTCTTTGGGAGGCCGAGGCAGGAGGATCACATGAGACCAGGAGTTCATGACCAGCCTGGACAATATGGTGAAATCCTGCCTCTATTAAAAATACAAAAATTAGTTGGGCGTGGTAGTGCATGTCTGTAATCCCAGCTGCTCGGAGGCTAAGGCAGGAGAATCACCTAAACGTGGGAGGTGGAGGCTGCAGTGAGCCGATATCGTACCACTGCACTCCAGGGTGGGAGATACAGCGAGACTCTGTCTCAAAAAATAAAATAATAGCCAGGCGTGGTAGCTCACGCCTGTAATCCCAGCACTTTGGGAGGCCGAGGCGGGCGGATCACGAGGTCAGGAGATCGAGACCATCCTGGCTAACACGGTGAAACCCCGTCTCTACTGAAAATACAAAAAATTAGCCGGGCATGGTGGCGGGCGTCTGTAGTCCCAGCTACTCGGGAGTCTGAGGCAGGAGAATGGTGTGAACCCGGGAGGCGGAGCTTGCAGTGAGCCGAGATGGTGCCACTGCACTCCAGCCTGGGTGACAGAGCGATACTCCATCTCAAAAATAAAAATAAAAATAAAAATAAAGTAATAAATAAAATAAAATATTAGCTGGGTGTGGTGGCACACACTTACAGTCCCAGCTACTTGGGAGGCTGAGGTGGGAGGATTGCTTGAGCCTAGAATGTGAAGGCTGTGGTGAGCCATGATTGCGCCACTGCACACCAGCATCGGTGACAGAGTGAGACTCTATCTCAGAAAAAGAAAACAAAAGAAAAGAAATTAACATTGATGGACAAAAAGCCTGGTACTTTTAAAATTTCTTAATTTTAAATAAATAAAATAAAAGTGGAATTGGTATTTTTTAATAGACAAAATCTGTGCTTTGTTATAAAATTGGGGACAAAAAAACTTCCTGTTTCCTTGCAAATGAAGTAAAGAATGCTAGTAGGGCAGTGGGGACAGCTAAGCCTTGTAAAGCTGCTTACATTGCATTAGAAACTACAAAGTAAGAAACAGCCCATTATTCCACTTCTAGTTATTTCAGGAATGACATTGGAGAGCTCAGTGGATCCTACTTTAAATGAAGTTCTGTTAAGTCTGCAAAACCACTCTTAAAATTCTAAAACTTATAATAGTTTTTCATTTCTATTTATATTGGAGCATAAAGTTTCAAAAGCTTCAATTTTCAGGGTGCCAAGAAGAAAACTGTTTTAGGAATGGGATTTATGTAAAGGGTAAAATGTGTCAACAGCTTATGAATCTGAAAGGAGGGTTTATTGGCTCTAATTTTTTTTACATGGCATTTTCCCCTGATCACCCTTGTTGGATTTTATGCCAGTAGGTACATTTCTCATCATCTGTGACTGTGGCAGTTTTTAATCTTCTACTATTCATTATCAATTAAGTTTTAGCCCACCATCTATAAGTAGCATTTAAATTATCACACTATTAAAGTTTAAATCACTCCAAAGAGATAAGTAGGTGGTAATTGCTGTCATTGTATTTTGAAGATTAATATTATGAGCAAAAAATTAAATTATGTATAAGGTCTCATAAGTTATGGAAGCTACCTACTTTCTGCAAAATGGTATGTGTACCATCATTTTACTGTAATTATAATTCCCTTTTCACTATTATTATTAAATCTTAACAGTGATACCAGAAAGTTTTCATAATGTACATTTTGGTTATAATTGTTTCTTCATCTCTGTCAGGGTTCTGGTTTCCTACTTACAAGCTAACACAGGTTGTGCTGCCTGATCAGCATGAAAATGTGAATTTCTTATTTTCAAAACCATACCCAAAGACACATCAAAAAGAAGTGGTTCATCAACTACTGTGTCACTCCTGCTCTTCAGTAGACCAGTGTTTATACTCATGGAGGGGTCATATAGGTTTGGCATCCTCCTTTTGAGCGACAAAGGATTGTCTTTGCTAATTTGAAAAAGCAAATTTTCAAAGAATGAAATGTTCATTTTGAAATAAGGTTTCTAGGACAGTGCAGTAAAGTGCTTTCCCCTTCTACAATTTTCTGAAATATTTTTAGCCTTCTAACATACATGCATGCATGCGCACACACTCACACACACTATATATAGCGGCCTGGTTGTTGCAATCCTCACTACTTCTACATGGGATCTGTGTATGTGAACCAGCAGCATCACTGCAGAGCTTGCCAGAGATGCTGAATCTCAGGCAGGTCCCACCCCAGACCCACTGAATCAGAATGTGCATTTCAACAAGATTCCCAGGTGTTGCATATGTTCAAATATATCCACAGTTTGAGAAGCTCTGGTATCAGGCATCACTGCCTGGCAGAAAGGCCAGGTGTGGCACTGTATTTTCACAGAATAAATTCTTACTCGGTGCCTGAGAGAATCCTTTGTTCTTTTTAAAACAAAGGTGATCCTGAGCTGGGTGTCAGCGAGGTAAGATTTGGGAAAGTAAAGGTTTTATAATCCTAATAGCATGACAATAGCAGCTATAAATATAATGCCAGGAAACAATACATGAGTATTACTTCATACAGAGTAATACTCTACTATGATAGATGAGTTTTTTCCTCAATCATTTTGTCTCTGATGGTGTATTTAGTTAATTCTCTGCAAAGAGAAGTGTCCATAATAGGACTTGATATGACATAAAGTATGACCTCTTGATAGTCTTTAAGGAAACTTTCTTATTATAGGGTAACCCCACCAATATTAAGTTATAAAGATATTTTCGGGGGACACATGGGAGGGCCAAGAGCCAAATCAATAGGAGTCAGCTGTTTAGAATGAAATACTTCTCATGAATATTTATCTTACTGTTACTCTGTATTAAACTCCCTTTTATTTTACATCTAGGATTTCTACCCAGTTTAGAACTTAGAGATGCTAATATTTTCAGATAAGGACTTTTTAGTTGTTGAATGCTATAACTTCTGTAATATTAATATTCACTGACTGATGATTAAATGTATCCTGTACAATTCATTATCTAAGTTAATCTTCACAACAGTCCTAGGCAACAAGGGACTTTTAAAATCTCCTTTTTACTGATGAGGAAACTCAGAAACCAAGAGATTAAGTAATTCACCAAACATTGTACAACTACTAAGTGGGAGAAGCAAGTATTAAGTCTAGGATCTCTCATTTGAAAGTCCATTCTCTTATTTATGATACAAGATTGCCTTCTAGACTTCTTTATGGCCCACAAATGCTGTCTCTTAATGGGCAAGTATGTCAAATCTCAACATCATTATTGACCTAGTTGTAATTAATTAGAAACCTTTTGGTAAATAATTACGTATATATAAGTCTTCTGACACACCCAAGCATCTATCCCATTGGTCAAACCCAAATACTGATCTTATTGGCAACTCATTAATATAACAGTGGTACAAATTGAACATCCCTCATCTGAAAATCTGAAATCAGAAATGCTTCAACTCTGAAACTTTTTGAGTGCTAACATGACACCAAAAGTGGAAAATTCCACACCTGACCTCAGGTTGTAGGTCCAGACAAAACTTTGTTTAATGCACAAAGTTATTAAAAATATACACCTTTACACTATGTTTATAAGGTGTATATGAAACAATCAATTTCGTCTTTAGACTTGGGTCTCATCCCCAAAATATCTCATTATGTATACATAAATATTCCAAAATCCAAAAAAAAAAAAAAAAAATCTGAAATCTGAAACACTTCTGGTTGGTCCCAAGCCTTTTGGATAAAGGATACTCAACCTGTATTAAAAAATATTGAAATCGCCGGGCGCGGTGGCTCAAGCCTGTAATCCCAGCACTTCGGGAGGCCGAGACGGGCGGATCACGAGGTCAGGAGATCGAGACCATCCTGGCTAACACGGTGAAACCCTGTCTCTACTTAAAAAATATGAAAAACTAGCCGGGCGAGGTGGCGGGCGCCTGTAGTCCCAGCTACTCGGGAGGCTGAGGCAGGAGAATGGCGTAAACCCAGGAGGCAGAGCTTGCAGTGAGCTGAGATCCGGCCACTGCACTCCAGCCTGGGCGACAGAGCGAGACTCCGTCTCAAAAATAAAATAAAATAAAAAATATTGAAATCTTAGTCATGTGGAATTTATGCAATTAGAAATTCAGTTAAGAATTTCAAAGTTACAGTTTATATTTTAAAATGTATTTTTTTTTTTTTTTTTTTTTGAGATGGAGTAGTCTCTGTTGCCCAGGCTGGAGTGCAGTGGCACGATCTTGGCTCACTGCAACCTCCGCCTCCCAGGTTCAAGCAATTTTCCTGCCTCAGCCTCCTGCGTAGCTGGGACTACAGGCATGTGCCACCATGTCTGGCTAATTTTTGTATTTTTAGTAGAGATCTGGTCTCAAACTCCTGACCTCAGGTGATCCGTCCACCTCGGCCTCCCAAAGTGCTGGGATTATAGGTGTGAGCCACCATGCCTGGCCCTAAAACTGTATTTTTATTTTACAATATGAATATCTATTATCACCAAGTAATAAAATTAAAGCTTGGAAATGAAAGGATCATACAATGCAAGAGTGTCTGAAGTCATTTAAATAATGTCAAGAATAATGTTTTAATTGTTCTGCTTTTAGAATTTTAAGCATTTTTAGTTTTAAAAATACAAACGGAGGATTTTTGACAATATTTTACTTAACATTCCCTAATTGCTGAGAAATCATCTGTTTCAGAAATTAGCCATTGACAGATACTGAGTTTGAGATTCCCTTTTGCCAGAAAAAATTGTAGTAACATACAGTAAAATGGAAATTGCCAGTATGTTTGGGTATTTATTAGATTGAGAACCATTTCAGACACATCTAGATCAATCTGTAAGCAAAGAATTCAAAACTTTTGAGTTTAATTCTTGCCGCCTGTCTGAGTCTGACAGTTTAGGCAAGGAGAATGTCTTATGAATTTGAGTATAATGAATTTGTGGAGGGGTTTTATTGCATGCATTTTCAGGATTATTTTGAAGATGCATGAAGTAGACTGAGCACGGTGACTCACACCTGTAATTCCAGCACTTTGGGAGGCCAAGGCAGAAGGATTGCTTGAGTCCAGGAGTTCAGGACCAGCCTGGGCAACATAGTGAGACTATGTCTCTGAAAAAATAAAAATAAAAATAAAATGCACGAAGTAAATGCAGAAAAAAAGAAACAGTTTCCATTCAAATTTCTGCTTTTCAAATCTGAAACACATAACTGTTCACTCTGGCTACATGAGGTACTTGTTTTAGGGGAAAGAAATTCAAGATTTAAGAAGGCATTTATTTATGCTCTCAAAAATCTATAGGATATAGTCTTTGAAAATGAATAAATTAATTATTTTTGGGGCGCTTACAACGTATGTTTTTCTATGTTGGTCTTTTCTAAGTGGAGATTTTTCTACGTGGGCAGATAAATACCAGTATTAGGAAAATATATATATACTCATGGAGTACAAGTACAGTTTTGCCACATGAATATATTGCATTGTAGTGAAGTCAGGCCTTCAGTGCATCCATCAGTGCAGCAACACACTTTGCACCCACCAAGCAACCTCCCATCATCTATCACCCCATGCCTCCAAGTCTCCATTGTCCATCATTTCACACTTGGCTTTCTTGTGTACAAATTATTTAGCTTCCACTTGTGAGAACATGTGGTATTTGTCTTTCTGTGTCTGAATTGTTTCACTTAAGATAATGGCCTCCAGTTCTATAAATGTTGCTGCAAAAGACATGATATCAATCTTTTTATGGCTTAGTATTCATTGTGTACACATGACACATTTTCTTTATTCAGTCCTCCACTGATGGACACTTAAGTCGATTCCATATGTTTGATATTGTGAACAGAGCTGTGATAAACGTACAAGTGCAGGTATCTTTTTGATATAATGATTTCTTTTCCTTTGGGTATATACCCAGCAATGGGATTGCTGGATCAAAGGTTAGTTGTATTTTTAGTTCTCGAAGAAATCTCCACAGTTTTCCATACAGGTTTTACTAGTTTATTTGCATTCCCATAACAATATATAAGAGCTGGGTGCAGTGGCTCACACCTGTAATCCCAGCACTTTGGGAAGCCAAGATGGGTGGATCCCTTGAGCCCAGGAATTCAAGACTAGCCTAGGCAACATGGTGAAACCCTGTCTTTACTAAAAATACAACAAATTAGCTGGGCATAGTGGCTTGTGCCTGTAATCCCAGCTACTTGGGAGGCCAAGGCAGGACAATCGCTTGAGCCTGGGAGATTGACCCTGTGATGGTACCACTGCACTCCAGCCTGGGCAACAGAACGAGACTCTGTCTCAAACTAAAACAAAACAAAAAATATATAAGAGTTCACTTTCCTCTGCATCCTTACCAACATCTGTTATTTTTTGTCCTTTTAAAAAAAAATTATGCTAAATTGTTGTGGGTACACAGTAAGTGTATATATTTATGGAGTACATGAGATGTTTTGATACTGGCATGCAGTGCATAATCATCACTTCATGGAAAACGGGGGTATCCATCCCCTCATTTATCTTTTGTATTACAATCCAATTATACTCTCAGTTATTTTCCAATGTAAAATTAAATTATTATTGACTATGCTCACCCTGTTGTGCTATCAAATACTAGGTCTTATTCATTCCTTCTATTTTTTTACGTGTGTGCTCATTAACCATTCCTACCTCCCCTCCCCCGCACAACCCCCTTCTGGGCCTCTGGTAACCATCTTTCTACTCTCTATCTCCATGAGTTCAACTGTTTAGATCCTACAAATAAGAGGGAACAGAGAACATGTAATGTTTGCCTTTCTGTGCCTGACTTATTTCACTTAGCATAATGACCTCCAGTTCCATCCATGTTATACATGTATTTTTTGTCCTTTAATAATAGCCATTCTGATTGGTATAAGATGATGTTTCATTGTGGTTTTAATTTGAATTTTTCTGATGACTAGTGATGTTGAACATTTTTTCATATGCTTCTTGGCTATTTGTCTTTTGAAAAATGTCTGTTCCTGCCCTAAACCCACTTGCTAATGGGATGATTATTTGGCTTTTTTGTTTTTTCAGAGACAGAGTTTCGCTCTCATTGCCCAGTTTGGAATGCAATGGCACAATCTC
>NW_012110430.1:535348-539507 GCF_000951045.1 Mandrillus leucophaeus | reverse complement strand
CTCGATTTCCTGACCTCGTGATTCGCCCGCCTCGGCCTCCCAAAGTGCTGGGATTACAGGCTGGAGCCACTGCGCCCGGCCGATCTTTCAGATACTTAATGGCTTTTTGTATATGCATACCTTTGATGGTCTGGGCAGTTTATGAAAGTGAATATGAAGATTTGAGCCTCTTGATTAGCATGATTTTTTCTGGGTCAAGTCAGATCACCTCAGGCTGCATAGGGGAAGAGGTTTTACTTTAGCTCTTAAATCCACTTTGAAGTAATTTTTGTTCATGGTGAGAGATAGGAGTCCAGTTTCACAGTCCAATTTTCCCACCACTATGTATAGAAGAGTATCCTTTCCTCAGTGTATGTTCTTGTTGACTTTGTCAAAGATCAGTTGGCTGTAAGTATGTGGCTTTCTGGGTTCTCTATTCTGTCCATTGATCAGAACAGTCCATTGTCTGTTTTTAACAGCAGTACCATGCTGTTTTGTTTACTATAACTCTGTAGTGTAATTTGCAGTAAGGAAATGCAGTGCTCCAGCTTTGTTCTTTTTGCTAGTATTGCTTTAGCTATTTGGGTTCTTTTTTGGTTCCATATGAACTTTAGAATAGTTTTTTTTCCAATTTTGTGAAAAATGATGTTGATATTTTGATAGGGATTGTGTTGAAGCTATAGATTGCTTTTGGCATTATGGTCATTTTGATGGTATTAATTACAGTCTTAGGAAGATTCTTTAACAGGAAAAGAGCAGCTACTTAAAAATGTTTTAACAAATCATGCAAGGAAATTTGATGTATTTGCCAAGCCTTTTGTTTGGCACTCTTTTCTTCATTATTTCTTAATCTCACAGTATTTCTAGGAGTGACATATTTTGTTATTGGTGGTTTCTTTGTTTTTTGTTTTTAAACCATCTCTGACTAAGGAAGGAGTGAGGTATTGTCTCCACTTTACAGATGAGGAAAACAGGCAAATCTTTCAAGGTCGTAGAGCTGGAAAGTGGTCCAGGTAGAATTCAAACCCACACCTGTTTTATTCTTCATGCTTCATTCTGTCTGTAGTAATTGTCTTTTACCGTTTCATCCTTGTACTGCTTTATCACCTAGTTGTGGATAAACAGTTCACCTCTTTGGTAGAACATCTGAAGCCATTACTGTGGGAAACTGTTTGGGAATGGCCTTTGTGATATAGCTTCCAGTTAATTTCCTGAGTAGGGGGCTGCTGGGCAGGATCCCTTCTGCCTGGATATCGTTTATGTTTGTGTTTCTTACCTTCTGGAGTGGGGGTTGGGGAAGAGTGGCTGGGAAATGGTACATGTCCTGGCTCCAGGAGACTGGCTAGGGTTTGTTTTCCTTCTTCGTTCATGCCAGCTCTGTTAGCCAGGGGCTGGGTTCTCTGTCCACCCTTACTGGTTCCAATCACCTTGCACAGCTTTCTCTCTCTCTCTCTCTCTCTCTGCCCTATACTTCCGTTTGCCTCTTCTGCTCCTCTGATCAGACCATCCCTTTCCACCTTAAGCCAACCTGAATCCCTCCTCCAGCTGGTCTGTGTGCTCTTGTATTGCATCCTGCTGGATGCCAGCCTTCTCAGACTCTGATGAGGATTTTAACACGCTTCTGTGAGCTTAAGCCAAAAAGGAGAGTACAAGTCAGACCAGAAAAAGAGAGGTGATTGACTACAATAGGAGAGAAAGGTTTCAACAGTGGATGGATTCTGACAGCTAAAATTCAATCTTTTGAAGTGCTGGAATTTCCATCTTGACGACTTATTTCTTGGCAAACATCTCTCTTCACAGTGATTACAGCTGTTCCATTCAGAATTATTTCAGTTCTTCAAAGCAAGGAGAGTGTTTAAAGAGTTGCTTACAAATTGTATTTTTATTGGTGATGGTCACTCCTGTGTAGCACCCAAGGAGGAGACACTAACTGCATCCATTCTGGCTTATGATGTTGTCTATCAGATCATTTCTGCAGGTTAGGTACCAGTGTAAAGTTGGAAAGAGTAGTGCTGCAATTGACAACTGAGGTAGGACCTCAGGCATTGTCTGTACTCTGATGGGATTATCAGCTCACTAATGACTATTCATATTCTGTTAGGGAAAAATTATTTATATAAAATGTTCATATTCATCATCAAAAAATGAAAAAAGGAGCTAAGCAAATATGATTTAATGCCAGCATAGTATTACATTATGTGAATATACTGTAAGCATTGGGCCAAGTTTATTGATTTACAGTGGAAGATAGCCTTTCCAGGCTCTAAAATATTCATAGCTACTCCCTATGGCTCTCCATTTCTTGTAAAAGTACCAAGATAAGGATTCTTGATTGGAGTGGAATCCAAATGTAGGTAACTGCCCAGTGTTTTGGATTATTTCAGTGGTAATAGAAACTAACAGACTGAGTATCACTAGTATCTAGCTAGTGGTTCAAAGAGAATGCCCCTGTATGACAGATTTGGTATTTTTGCAATGAAATTACTATGTCAATTGTCTGGCTTATATTTTTCTCAAGACCCCGCTTCTTTTTTTTTCTCAAGACCCCTGTTGTTGTTTTTTTTTTTTTTTTGAGACAGAGTTTCGCTCTTGTTGCCCAGGCTGGAGTAGTGCAATGGTGTGATCTTGGCTCACCACAACCTCAGCCTCCTGGGTTCAAGCGTTTCTCCTGCCTCGGCCTCCTGAGTAGCTGGGATTACAGGCATTGCCACCATGCCTGGCTAATTTTGTATTTTTAGTAGAGATGGGGTTTCTCCATGTTGGTCAGGCTGGTCTCAAACTCCAGACCTCAGGTGATCTGCCCACCTCTGCCTCCAAAGTGCTGGGATTACAGGTGTGAGCCACTGCGCCCGGCGTGCCCCTCTTCTTATATTATTAAAGTAACTTACTTTATATTCCTTTTGCTACTGTTTTTGTGATGGAAAACTAACTTTCTAATGCAGTGTTGCTCAAGCTTTAATGTGCATCCAAATTGTCTGGGGAATCCTGTTAAGTGTAGATTGTTTTTTAGGAGGTCTGTATGTAGAAACACAGATTCTTATTCTTAGATAATGCTGACTGATGGTGCTGGTTAACATCACCCTTTGAATATCTCATCATCCTAAGAAATATCTGATAAGAAATATAATAAGAAATATATTTCTTAGGATGAGTTATTTCTATACAAAACTAACATTTCTGAAAATCAGCATGAAATCAGAGCATGAAATTTTCTGACCTTATCCTCAGATGCAGGAGTGCCATGAAAAAAAATTGAACTAATGAAGTAATTGGATTATAAATATTATGCATCAAAAATCTCAAAGGATCCATTAAAAAATTTATGGTAAAGTTAAAAAAAAAAAGCAGTAGAGTCTAGTTTGTGTGAAAATCTCACTTCTATTTATTTGAGCTGATCTTGAGATATGCCATTACTAGCAATACCAAATGAGGTTTTGTTTTGCTTTTTAATGATGTGTCTTTGGCATATCCTGGAATCAGGAATTTGATGTTTCTCACACAATTTTCTAAGAAATTATAAGTCAACATGTATTGTGTTCCAGCCCACAGTTCCTTCATGGTAGAGAGGTAGGCTATTCGCTTCTAATTGGTAGATTTAAGGATCTGTGGAACTTAGCAAAGAGCCATTTCTTTTGTGCCGAGGGACAGGGGAGGGGAATTGCATGGGGGATAATGAACAAGTCAACAATCGTTTTAGAAGATTTAGCGTTGGCATAATTAATAACTTCTTGAGAAGGTAAAAACCACAATTTAAAGATGAGTTATATTAAAGGATTGGTATGTTGTAGGACTGATAATAACTAGAAAAAATGGCAGCATAGCCAACAAAACTCCCAACCAAAGGATACTAAGTGATGAAAGAAGGAATTAACTAGAAGTTGAAGTCAGTAATTATGTTGTTTACCTATTAGTATGAGTGAAGAAATGGCATGATCTACCTGAAGGAGGAAGGACCCATTTGATTATCCAGAGAGCAAGAGTTGATTCTTACTATTGGAGACTTGAACTTCCTGGTTATTCCATTAAGTCATTCATTTAACTCTTTTGTCAAAAATTCCTTAGGCAAACTAAATGAGTAGACTGATGATATTAAATGGCAGTAATTCCATGCAGTTAGACAGGGATAGATGAGATTGTCTGCAATGTTTATAAATTCCTTTTAGAAAGGGAGCAAGATTAA
>NW_012110430.1:533319-535093 GCF_000951045.1 Mandrillus leucophaeus | reverse complement strand
ATCAAGGATGAAGTTCCTTGGACTGCAAAGATTCCAGAAACAAATGATATTTGGTAGAGTAGAGCTGAAGGTAGAAGATGAGTGTGGCAGTCAGACATCAGACCACTAATATGTCTTGGTGAGTTTTCATGTTCCCGTTCTTGAGAGAAATGGGAAATTCAATCATGTGCTGCCAAATTGGCAGGACAGTTATTCTCGCAGTCAGAGTCACCAGTAGACTTTTACTAATTAATCTGCATGATAGAGGACTTTATTTTTTAATTTTTATTTTTTTTTTTATTTTTGAGATGGAGTCTCACTCTTGTTGCCCTGGCTGGAGTGCAATGGTGTGATCTCAGCTCACTGGAACCTCCATCTTCTGAGTTCAAGCATGTCTCCTGCCTCAGCCTCCCGAGTAGTTGGGATAACAGGTGCCCACCACCACACCTGGCTAATTTTTGTATTTTTAGTAGAGATGGGGTTTGAGACCATCTCTGGCCTCAAACTCCTGACCTCAGGTGATCCGCCTGCCTCAGCACCACAAAGTGCTGGGATTATAGGCCTGAGCCACCACACCCAGCCAACAGAGGACTTTATTTAGAAACATAAATAAATGAAAAAAGTACATACTTTTTAAACCTGGAGTAAAAATTAGAAATTCAGTTAGTATTCTTAAAACATACACATGGAAATCAAAACCTTTTTGATTTTGAAGTCCAGTCACCATGCTATTAAACACAGCCCTGGAAAATGGTAGGAAGTATATAACACAACAGTAAGGTGTGCTGCAAGGTGTAAGGAGTGCTCTAAGTTCCAGCACCACCACCTACAATTTATATACCATCCAATTCATAGAAGCACCAAGCCTGTTTTCAGATCTGTAAAACCTGTATAATGTCTGGGTGGTTGTGTTTTTTACAATATGACAAAGGAAATGAAAACACCTTGAATAGTGATGCTTTTTAAGAAAATACAATAACAGATAAATGCAAGAAATTTGCAGATCTAACATTAGCAATTTAAACTCTTTGGATCCAACAACGTATTGTTTTTCTCTGAAGATGGAATTCTCCAGGGTTGTGAGACACAGACCAGGAGTAAGCTACTTGCTGGGGAAGTGCATAACCAGCCCTGTGGCACTATTTCTCAACCCACCGAGAAGTGCATTCTCCATTTGCTATAGCAGAAATAGTAACTCTAGGGATGTGGTAACTTTATTTGTAGAGAAAGTTAAAGAAGAAAAGTGAAAAAAATTCTGAGGGCTCCTAGTTGGGGGGAAAAAAAAAACCAAAACAAAATAAAGAAAAAACCATTATATTGGAATGCTAATAACAATTTGGGGAATTCAGTCAGGAAACAACCTTCTGAATATCACAAATTTTTTTTCTTTCTTTTTTTTGAGACAGGGTTTTACTCTGTTGCCCAGGCTGGATGGAGTGCAGTGGTATGATCTCAGCTTGCTGTAGCCTCCACCTCCCCAGGCTTAGATGATTGTCCTACCTCAGCCTCCTGAATAGCTGGGACTGCAGGCATGAGACATCATGCCCGGCTAATTTTTGTATTTTTGGTAGAGACAGGTTTTCGCCATGTTGCCCAGGCTGGGCTCAAACTATCCACCCACCTCAGCCTCCCAAAGTGCTAGCATGACACGTGTGAACCACTGTGCTTGGCCCCCCAATTTTTTTTTTCTGTTTCTTTAATTAATTAATTTAAGAGACTGGGTCTCCCTATGTTGCCAGGATAGATTTGAACTTCTGGGCCCAAGCAGTCCTCCCATCTTAGGCTCCCAAGTAAG
>NW_012110430.1:522885-531764 GCF_000951045.1 Mandrillus leucophaeus | reverse complement strand
TTTGAGTATCTATTTATAACTTTAAGAATTCAAAAAAGTATTACCTCTTGGTTACAATTGAGAAGTGTTTAGAATTGAAGTCAGAAAACCATTTTAAAAAATTAAAAAGAAGCATGGTGGCATGACACTTGTAGTCCCAGCTACTCAGGAGACTGAAGCAGTGAGCTGTGATTGCACCACTGCACTTCAGCCTGGGAGACAGAGCAAGACCCCATCTCAAAAAATAATAATAATAACAAAAATACAACTTAATTAAAAAGAACTAGGGCCTCAGAGTCAATATCCATTCTTTTTTAGCAGAGCAGGGGATAGAAACTGCTAGGGATCTGACACTGAGCTCAAAAGCTTAGGAAGTAAGGAGCAGGAAGCAGCTGATCATTGCAGTTGCAGAAATAAACCTTGTCCACAGGCTTCCCCTAGCTTTATCATCTTGTGGAAAGAAAAGAAAAAGAAAAGAGACCCAGCTTTTTCACCTTCCTGTGAAACACAAAGTCAAGTTTGAGGGCTTATATAGAAAAGTACTAGCCCTGCCTTTCTCCAAAGTGGCATGGGCAGTAAAGGACTGTAAAGCCAGCAGCAACCTGAGAAACATGTGAGTCAGTCCCAGCTAAGGCAGCCAGGGATTAGGGAAGTCACAGATAATCACCACATGGTAGGAACAGTAGGGAATACCAAAGAGACCAGTGACACAGCCATCCATCCCTGACGGTGCTTGATGACTAGCGTAAAGGGCAGGTTCTGTAAGGTGTCCTGCCAGGGAAGGGGTTAGATAGGACAAGAGCCCTGTAAACACTAGAGATTACTAAATCGTTTACAACTGAGTGGGAAAATTTGAGATTCTTTGCTAGCAAGATCCGGTAATGGTAGTTATTTCAGTTATGTTAGAGGGTGGTACCTGTTGAATGAGAGGTTGGCTGAAGTAGACTTGGGAAAGGGGAGGCAGGGGTAGGTTAAATTCCAGCAAAAAAAAAAAAAAAAAAAAAAAATTGATAAACAAAGCTGACTTTTGCTTAAAAACTGTTAAACCACTGTTGATGAGAAGAGTAGGCCAGCTGTACAGCAATTCTCTCCTTTGCTTCCAAACTCTGTCTAAAAAAAGACAAAATGGAGATATATATTAGAGAAAAGGTCCAGGTCTAGCAGAGCAAGAGGAATTTTTTGTGTGTGCATTGTTATTCTCTAAAATTAGATATATAAGCAAAACAAAAGA
Source organism: Mandrillus leucophaeus (assembly GCF_000951045.1). Taxonomy (NCBI): domain Eukaryota; kingdom Metazoa; phylum Chordata; class Mammalia; order Primates; family Cercopithecidae; genus Mandrillus; species Mandrillus leucophaeus. Next base: position 530,554 of record NW_012110430.1, on the reverse strand, counting down.
TCTTTAACAGGGAAAACTACAATAGAAATAAACTTAAATAAGAGAAGGAAAGTTACTGAGGTCACTGTGATTATCTACATGTGTCTCTTTATCTCTGAAAAGTAAAATATTGACAGACTGGAGCCCCAAGGGGATGGAAATGTATCCAATTCTCACTCAAATAAAAATGGATTGGGCTCAGTTCCAGAGAACATTCTTGGATTTGATGTTTTTAGCTTCCTAAGTTTAAACAGCTGAAATTTCTTCTTATCAGGCTTTCATAGAAGAAAAATGTTTTCTTCATTTTGTTGTTTATTTTCTTAATTTAAAAAAATACAACCACAAACATGCTAATCCCCCATAATATCACTTTTTTCTTAAAATTAAAAAGAAATGAAAGTTGCCCTAATCTTCAACCCCGCAAGATAATAACTTTTAATATCCCTTTAAAACTTTTTTCTATATCAGAGACACATATCTATATCCACGGAGGTTTCTATATCAATACCTAAAATTATACATAATAATTTTACTTCATGCAGATCTTCATTGAAAAGACAGAATACTGTGTCCTTGGCTTAGGTACTATGGGTGTAATGATAGTTTTATATGTCTAATCTGTAATCGTTTTTGGAGTACAACACAGTTATTCAGGTTGTGGCTGATGGAAACCACAGGAGTCTGGGGACACACTTAAGAGCTGTGTGAGACTCACCCCTGCCCCGCCAGCCCACATCCACATGTCTTACCACACAAAAAGTGACCATTGCTCAGTTCCTTATACACACCAAACTCTAGCATTCAGGCTTTCCAGTATGTACTTTCTTTTCCTCGGAATGTTCTTCCTTCTGCTCTTCTCAAAGATGGTTATTTCTCATTTTTTTGTGATCTCAATTCATTCCCATGTCTTTAGGGAGACATTCTCATTCTCCATCCAAAAGAGCTCCCCTCCATCTGCTAACACCGTCTCTTTGACACTCTAATTTCCTTCAAAACACATCATAGTGCGTTTACTATTATTTGTTGATTGGTGTGTATCTCTCTGCTTTTCAATGTAACAAGCTCTGTGAGGCGTATTTGTACCTATCTTGTTCAGTACTGTGTATCCAGCACCTAGCAGAGGATCTGGCAGATAAGAAATACCCAATAGGATTTGTGGAATTAATGAGGTATATAGAACTTTATTAGCACCAATCCACAGACATATATTACTAGCTTGCTTTACAACCACAGGGCCGTGAAGAAAGAGGTTGCTATTTGAGTGGTGTTTATTAGACATAATTACAAGTTAAAAGTTAAAAGTGAATCCTTAGTGAAGTAGGTTAAATCAGTAATAAATTATCGAGCATGTTGTATTAGGTCACAGACCTTTAGAAACCTAAGCAGTAACATGGAAGAACTGCTCTATGAATTTCAATAATGACTTTAGCAGAAGCTGTGGGTAGAAGAAAGAATTGGACTCACTTTGAACCCAGAGTTCCTCTTTATTAGCCAGTTATAAGCAAGTCCTTTTTTGAGCCCCAGTTTTGTTGTCCATAAGAGGCAGTAACTTTGTCTGAAGGATGATGTAGGTGTGACGTGACATACACTTAAGCCCTGCCCTAATCATGTAAATGAATGTGCACAGTCCTGTTGTTTTGAAATTAAAGTGGGAGCCCATGAAGCTAGATGGGTGGGAGTTCCGTAGCCAATTGTGTTATTTCCAGAAGTTTGTTATGGCCTCAGAGTGTGTTGTCGAGGAATTTATGTAATGTTAGTGACTTGTAAAGAGCCATCCACATTTATGGTCCTATCATTACTATGATTGTTACATGCTTGAAAAACAATCCACATTCTATTAATAAATAAGAGAAATCTGATAAGACTGAGCATTAGCTTTTTACCTTTTTAATTTAGATAGATTTAGTGGAAACATAAACTTAACTGACATGGATAATAAGATCTATAGTAAAGTCAAAACAGCTTATCAAATCTTGGATGAGGCTAATCTTAAAAAGGGGCTACTGAAAATGGCTCTTCACCAGGCAGTAGAAAGTGAGTTTGTCCCATTTCTGATTGACTTTGACCTCTGCTTTCCAACTTTGCCCCAAAGAAAGTTAGTCACGACTTTGCCACAAAGAAAGTTAGTCACGATGATGAACTTCTTAGGCGGAAGCAGCCATAAAGTGGAAGATCACTAAAGGCAACCAGCTAGTTACTTAGGTTTCTACTCAGCCAGGCTAGATTTAATCCAGGCTCAGAGTCAGAGAATCACAGAATTCTAATGCTGGAAGGAACTAACATTTCCTTTTTTAACTACAAAGTCTAATTTAAAGCTTTCTAAGTTTCTAATTTAAAGTTTTCCAGTTTTCTAAGGAAACCAAAGAAATTAATTTTATTATATTTCTTGACCTATTCGATATCAGATTATAAAATTTCTGAAGGTACCATTTTTCTTGCCAAGCCTTGATATATATTTGATAGTATTACCATGGCACCGTTGGCCTTCTAACCAACAAGAAAGAGAGTAATTCTGTGTTTAGATGAGTGTCACAGCTCTTTAACAGACAATCCCAGAAGACATCTAGACATTCCTGTGATAAAATTTTCTATTTGGGCCTCTATTTCTCCACTTCCACCTTTCTCACTCTTCCCCTACTTCTGAGTCTAAATAGGATATAGGTGGACATAGTACGGTTATTGATTAGATGCTAATTTTGTTTTGCCTGAAACTGCCACTTTACAAATTAACATTTGAGGACTGGAAACACAAAGGTGATAGGAAACTCAGAAAACCATGGCTCACCTTGTACCAGTTATTTAGAATGTAAAATAATGTTCACTGTGGTCATTGGGTGCAGCTGGTATAATTAGGGGCAGCTGGCAGATGCTACAGACTATTTATTCTGAGTAAATAAAGAAAATATTCATAAGCCAATGGGAAGACTACATCTCAAGTCATTAGTTTGTAAGGAAGTGCTGATTGCTCCTAATTTAGGTGATTATATCTGTCAGTCAAGTGAATATGTAATCAGTCCTAGCTTTGGTAAGAGGAGGACATATTTTCTTTATTACTACTTACACATTTCAAGTTTTAAACAAGGTGTTCAACATAGAATGAACATTATAGACAAACCCATAGTTGTAGGAATTCTACTCAGAAGAACTACCACCAGTACAGCCTTTAAACACTTTATAATTGAGCTTAAATCTGAAGCTTGAAGTATTATATTTATGTGCCTATTCCTAATGCTGGGTGTTTTCCAACTCAAGGGAAAACATTTGAGTCACACATGATATGTCAAAAAGCAAAATGAGAATTTGAGAATGCTTGTCTAGAAAACTGAAACCAAAATAACACTAGAAATTTCAAATATCTAGAATCCTAACAAATGCAGCCCAGTTATGAACATGCAGTCTTTGTGATCAATGCTTTAAGAAGCCCACCGTAAGATATCTTCAATATTAACCCAGACTTAATTATTAACATCCTAGTCACATATCCAAGTTAAGAAAAAAAATTCATTTTTCTACTAGAATCACACAGGTTCAACATCCAATGAATCTAAGGAAGTTCTTGAGATGTTAAGGAAGGTAGAGATCAGTTCTTCCCGAGCCTTACATTAAATTGTGGTCAGTCTTCTCTCTTCCAGAATTTTTTATTTTGACCCTTTGTTCATCTTGAAGGATCTTCTCTGAACACCAAGTTGTCTGTGGTGCCTGGCACTGGATCAGACCATTGCTGACAATAGGAGGATTACTTCATTATTCCTCTAGGTAGCCTTGATTGTGGTCAGTTACCAGAAGAGGAGACAGGAGAAGGAAAAGAGAGACAATGATTGCAGTTCATCTGTTGATTGGCTTCTTCCCCACTAAGGACTTTACCTGTCCCTTGAACTTACCTATTTAAACAATTTTAGTGTCTGCCTTTTCTCCCTAGGCTACTAACCCTGATACCCTGTAAGTGTTCCTATGGAGCTTCATTTCAATTGTTTCTGACCTCTTCTCATATTTGCCAACTAAATTATAATTTTTGCCTTCTAAGTTGCTGACTTTGGCTTTGAAGTCATACAGAAGCCAGTTTGAACCGAGAACACCATTTCTTACAAGTTATGCGAACTTGGGCAAGTTATTTAACGCAGTATGTGCTGCATTTCTTTATCTGCAAATGGGGGATGGTACACACACCTAGTGAAGTTGGTGTGAAGAGTAAAGGAGAAATCAGCATCAAGTTCTTAGTGCAGTTTCTGAAAAGTCTCAAGAAACACTGGACTCCGGTACAAACTTAGTAAATCACATTCATTAGGTACCTTCAGATTATTTTAAATGACTTGTTAGCCTTAAGGTGATTCTTTTATCGTCAACCAGTTATACATTCACAAAATAAAGGAATATCCTAGGTTCTATTTCGTAGTTCTGTTAGTGATATACATAAAAGGAAAGTACTCACATTTTAGCCTGGAGTATAAGGCCCTTCACAGTTCCTCTTCTACCTTATGTCCCACATCATCACTTTTTTTCCTGGAGACAGGGCCTTGCTCTGGCACCCAGGCTGGAGTGCAGTGGTATGATCACAACTCACTGCAGCCTTGAACTCCCAGGCTCAATCTTCCCACCTCAGCCTCCTGAGTATTTGAGACTATGAGCCTGCATAACCAGCCCAGCTAATTTTAAAATTTTTTGTAGAGATGAGGCCTTGCTATGTTGTCCAGACTGGTCTCGAATTCCTGGCCTCAAGTGATCCTCCTACCTCAACTCCGAAAGTGCTGGGATTACAGGCATGAGCTACCACACCCAGCTCACATCATCCCTTTTAAACACTGTAAACACATCTGCGAAATATCTGCATTCTCTGGACAAACATTCTCTAACCTTTATTTCATGTTGTTCCTTCATTCTGTAATGTTTTATTTCCCAGTCTCCACTCTTCTCTATCCTGCCACAATACATGTCCCCCCAGAGGCCTTGTGTTCTTACAGCCTGAAATGATCCCACTATCAGCTGACTTAGCATAATTTTAAAAAGTCATTTTCTCATGACTGATCACATTCTTCCATGTGTCATAGTGACTCCTGAGGGTAAGAAGTGTTTTAGTACTTCTATCCCTCCCAATCTGTGCTTAAAATGGTGACTGGCAACTTGTAGGGTTCAGTGATGGAGTATTGAAGGAAGGACCATATCGTGGGGATCAGAAACAGATACCAGTTATGCAGTCAAATATGTTCTCTCATCATTTCAAGCATTTATGTTCATATATTCCTACTCCACTAATAGAGGTCTTCCCTGAGCACTACACCTAATGAAGCCTTGTCATTCCTGAGCCATTTGCTTTTATTTTTGTATACAACACTGTAACATTATAATAGATCCTCAGAGTTATTTGTTAATTTCTGTCTCCTGCTAGAATGTAGGCTTCATGAGCACGAGTTCACCTTTTTAATGACAGTAAGCCTTAGCAAGAACTCTAAGTATTTGTTGAGCAAATGAATGGATACATGAAATCATCACAGGATCTACTGCGTTAAAGTGTTATGGATATTATTATTCTACTTTTCTAAATGTATGTAAACAGACTTTCTAGTAATTTTCATTTTGGATGTTTAGATATTATATTTTTAGAGAAGCTTTAAGTAATAGACATTTAATCAGTGCCTGCCTAAGAAACTATGAGGTGAGTTGTTTCTATAAATGGTAGTCAGATCACTCTAGTTTAATTTGGTGAATTTAACTTTTTCTTTCATATCTTAATTTTCTTCTTTGGACACACAAAGAGATTATATTGGTAAATAATGATTTTCCTTTAGCCTAGGATTTTGCTCTTCAAACAGATTTGGGACTTAAATGAAGGGTTAAGCAGGATGAGAAGGTCCATGCCTTTCCTTCCCTTCTTCCCTGTCCTCTCAGGCTCCCTTGACACCTGTGACACCCCTGCCCCCGCAAGCCTCATCTTCCCAAAGCCTGTCACCTTACCTCTTCTCATTTGCCCAAGTGCAATGTCAGTGTTAAGTAAGCCATAGTTCACAGCTTTTATTAATATATAGTATAACGTTTGTAAGGAAATGCAACAGGCTTTCGCTATGCTTTCACAATAGGATGAGGCTGTCCTTGAGGTTTGAGGTTTATTTGCCTAACACTTGGCATGCAGGAACTTCAATAAATATTTGTTGGAGAAATGAATGATCCATTCACAGACTCATTAGGCCCTGATTGTGTCTGTGGGTCACAACAGAACACTCTTCTTATCAGATCTTATCTGACTTGATTTGCTCTGTGACACTTAACTACCTCTCTTTTCTCTAACCCTGTCCCATAACACTCCTTAGTTTTCTTCTTTCCTCTTGACTGTGTCTTCTTAATCTTCTTTGCTTCTCTTCCACCTTCTCTGTAAGTGGTGATGCTCCCTGCCCTTCCCATTAGGTTCTGTATTGACCTTCAGATATTCCCCTTGGATGACCTCATTCATGTCCATGACTTCAGCCACCACCACCCAGACATGGATGACTTCCAAATAGATATCCTTAGCCCTGATATTTCTATGTCCCACACCCTGTAGATTTCTTTCCATCTCTGGGAATAAGTCCTGTATTGCTATTAACTATCTCTACTAGTAAACACTAAAATGCCATTTTTTTTTTTTTAGACAGTCTTGCTCTACTGCCTATGCTAGAGTGCAGTGGTTTGATTCCGGCTCACTGCAACCTCCACATCCTGGGTTCAAGTGATCTTCCTGCCTCAGCCTCCCAAGTAGCTGGGATTACAGTCACACATGACCATGCTCGGCTAATTTTTTTGTATTTTTTGAATTTTTGTATTTTGGGGGATTTCACCACGTTGGCCAGACTGGTCTTGAACTCCTGACCTCAAGTGATCCATCTACCTCGGCCTCCCAAAGTGCTGGTTTACAGGCATGAGCCAATGCACCTAGCCTCTAAAATGCCATTTCTGACTCCCCATCAAACTAACACTGACCACCCACAAATCATCCCTTACCCTCTCCTTTGCCTCTCTCCCCATATTAAATCAGCTGTCAAGACCTCTCTGTTCTCTCTCTTCTGTTGATTTCAATAAATATATGGAATAATTACTGTATGTTGGGTTACCATCTTTCAGAGTCATCCATCTCTCTGTCTCTTCTACCTTAAGCATCTTCTCTTGAGGAAAACTGCAGTTACCTGGCCTCTGTCTCTATCAGGTTACTCACACCCCTCCCATCTACCCTTCACATTGCCACTGCCAAGTGGGCTTTCTACAAATTTAATCTCAGCATGCTCCTCCTCCCTTACTTAAAACCCTTCGTGGCTTCCTGTATTTTCAGGATGAAGTTGAAACTAGCCCCATTTGAGCATAAAAGTCATTTAAGATACAACCTTATCTTAATTCTCCACCCTCATTTCTGACTCCTATAGCCCAGGAGTCCAAGTCCTTCAAACTGTACCCCACCCCACTGAATGGTTGTGCCCAGCTTTCTCTTCACCCATTCTTCTCTGGCCATTCTGCCATGCCTCAAAAACTGGCCATTTCAGCAAGAGAATTTCTGTCCTTCTATTTTTTTCCCCTATCCTCTTCATACTACTCTGAATATTTAGAGTGCATAATAGATTTTTGTCTACTTGTCTATCTCACTAGACGATGCGCAATTTGAGGTTTGTGTCACCAGCATCTAGAACTGTCTAGACCATTGTTTCTTAAAGTGGGGTCCCCAGGTCCTCCT
>NW_012110430.1:484474-522446 GCF_000951045.1 Mandrillus leucophaeus | reverse complement strand
GGTTTTTATTTTATTTTATTTTGACATGAAGTCTGGCTCAGCCATCCAGGCTGGATTGCTGTGGCACCATCTGGGCTGAGCCTCCCGAGTAGCTGGGATTACAGGCGTCTGCCACCACGCCCGGCTAATGTTTGTATTTTAGTAGAGACAGGGTTTCACCATGTTGACCAGACTGGTCTCGAACTCCTAACCTGAGGTGATCTGCCTCCCTTGGCCTCCCAAAGTGCTGGGATTACAGGCATGAACCACGGCGCCTGACCTCAGTAGAGTTTTTTAAAAAATAAGCAAAGCCTCCCAATCCCAAACAATAGGAATGTATTTTCATCACACCAATTTGTACTTTTATTTCTTATTTTTTTCTTATTCTTGAGGTTAGATTCTAAACCCTAAAGATACCCAAACTAGTATTAGATCTAGTTATCTATAGATAACTAGAGACAGCTAGTATCAAGTTGTCTTTAGCAGCCAAGGTGATTAAAATGCCTTTTCTCCAGGAAGATCCAATCGGAAAAAAGAAAGAAAGAAAGAAAGAAAGAAAGAAAGAAACCTCTCTGATTAGGTTCCAACCATACTCCACCCTCCATCAAATTGACTAGATAGGCATAATGGAAACCGGAACACGTGGTTTCCAAACAAGAAAAATCCTATCAGGGAGGGGAGGAAGGGAGAGGAAGGTTCAGCCAGTGCCCAGACTGAAATTGAGTAATTTCAATTTCACTCATCTTCACATATCTTCAGGTTGCATGTTCGTGGAGTAGTTTAGGAATAAATCCATGGTTTGTGGACTACTACAATACCTAGTCGTCTACTGTATTACATTAAGGCCTTCCCCAGCAGCTTCCAAGGCAGCCTCCAAGTCACTAGCAGGAGAATTTGGGTGGAACTGCAAGCAGGACTGCAGAGATTCCTCTCCACAGTTATAGAAGGGACTGTTCCAGGCCTGATTGTTCCAGGACTGGGTGCACCAGGTCTGAGCGTTCCAGAAGTGTTTGCTCCAGAACGGGATGTTCTGGGTCTGGTTGCTCCACATTGGAAGGTTCCCATTTGGGTTTACCAGGCATCCCTGGTGGCAGGAAGAGTAGAGGCTGGGGTAGGTAGGTACTGAGGCCTTCTGAGTCACACTGTTGCTATTCTTTGTCCAGTTGTTTTTCTGCCACGTCTTAGATTTCATTATCTGGTTCTGGAAGCCAGTCTTCACCTGTTTGTAGCTAAGGTTCAGGATGTTGGAAAGTTCTTGCATCTGCTGGAGGCTGAGGTATTTCTGTCTCTGAAATCTATCACTGAGTACACACAGCTGGGCGGAAGAGAACACAGTTCTGGTCTTCTGTTTCTTGACCAAAACCTTGTCTTCCTTTTTTGTGGCACTATTCTCTGCAGAAGTGGATTGTTTGCCTTTGGGATTGGTGGAAGAATCAGGGCTGTCCTGAATAAGCAGATCCATGGAAGAAGGAAAAGGAGAGACAGTCTCTGTGTGAGGCATCTCAGCAGAAGACATTTGCAAGGATGGATGGTTTTCTTCAGACCCACAAACCACAGGTGTAGGTGACCAGTCTTTACAGTCGGATGCTTCGGAGCAAGGCAGGCTTTATGGACAAGCTGTACTCACACTCATGTCATTATTGGAGAAGAGTAGGAAAAATTTAAGAGGTGGACTGGAAAAAAGGCTAAGATGGCTTTAAGACTTTTTTCTGGAAGATCTTAGAGAAATATGACCTCCAGGAGCGAAAGTATCAAGAAGCTGGGATGAAGTGAGTCGCCTTCACAATAACAGGAGGCAGCCAGCTCAGTCCAGCAAAAATCCATTCATGTTTTTAAGTTCACATACACTGTATCGACTTGGATTTGTTACTGTTAATTCTAAAAATACTCCTGTTTATAAAAGAGGCTGTTTAGTTTTCTAGAGAAAAGTCTGCCTATTTGTCTTAATGTGAACTTGAGGATTTGGAGATTCTGTGGCCAATTTTGATCAATATAAACAGATAATTTGAATAGTTCAGATTTAAAAAATAATCCACACCACTCTGGATTTCAGCATCCCAAACTCTTCTAGCCCTTCTGGTGACTCCTGAAAGGTGTCCCACCTCTCTGTAACTCAGTTTCCCTCAGTGTAAATATCATACTGCGAAGCAACAGGGATTGGAACATCAATGCAACAGATATTTCCTAAGTACTTCATTATTTTCAGTTCAATGTCCAAGGTGCAGACCTTACATACAGTACAGTCATTTATAATTTAGGAGGCTTCCTTAACTATAAAAAATTCTCTTATATTCAAATAAACTAGTGCAGCCAGAGCTTTTATATAGGAGTGGGAGTTAGAGTGAATATCTAATGATCTTTAAATGTGTTAAACTTCCATAATGTTTCCTTGAAAAAAATGTGTACTTACCTATATTTATATGCATTTAAATGCCTAAATACAGACCCATGAACAGATATAAATTTGCTGTCTTTGATATCCTAAAATGACTGATGGTCATGTGCATAAAAGCTAGTCTGAGAACCCTGGAGCCTGCTAGACAGGTTGAGCTTCTGAGTAAGCACTGCGGCTACTGCAGTGCTCAGCCCACATGATATGTTTTGCTTAAAGGCAACTATCCAATACCCGGCCGGATGGATGATGGTGAACATTTTGGTTTAATACTGCTTATTACTAAGTCACTTTAATCTGCCTAAAATTGTTCACAGAACATTGTCCTTATATTTTTCTGGGAAGTTACTTTTCCTTGGGCTACTGTTGGTTCTGCTTTAGCGTCCTTGGTTCAGTCATTTTTAATACTTGGTCATTCAAGCTTAATTAAATGAGAATAATTACGGCCAAAATGCCCAGGAAGTATCGGATGGCTTTTTGGTTTTGTTTCCCTGCTATCTTATGGTACTGATAGAGCTCCCACAGATCAGCAGCTCAGTAGAGGAGGGAGGCTCTACAAATGTCACTTTAAATATATTTACATTTTAGAGGAATTGGCTTGCTAGTTGTAGTCCATGTTAATAAATCACCACAGAATCCCACATACTGTTAGTAGCAACAGAACTTGGTGCCTTACATTCAGAGAAGTTGTAATTGAAATTCAGGGTATTAAAATTGTGTTGGGTAGCCAGGTGCAGTGGCTTATGCCTGTAATCCCAGCACTTTGGGAGGCTGAGGTGGACAGATCACAAGGTCAAGAGATCGAGACCATCCTGGTCAACATGGTGAAACCCCATCTCTACTAAAAATACGAAAATTAGCTGGGCGTGGTGGCTTATGCCTGTAGACCCAGCTACTCAGGAGGCTGAGGCAGAATTGCTTGAACCCGGGAGGCAAAGGTTGCAGTGAGCTGAGATCCACCACTGCACTCCAGCCTGGTGACAGAGCAAAACTCCATCTCACCAAACAAACAAAAAAAAAAAAGATTGTGTTGGGCTGGAAATAATGAAAAAATCAACAAATAGAATCTTAATCATGTACGGGAATTGCCTTGTTTCACTCAACAGAAGTCTAGGGCACACAATCTAGAGTTGACAAGGCAGCTGGATGATGCTATCAGGAAACTAAGCTGATTTCATCTTTTACTTCCTTCTTTCTTTTTCATGCGTGCTGCCTCATGGCTATAAGATGGTTGCTGCCAGGCATCAGGTTTGTGACTAGGAAGAAAAGAGAAGAGCAAAGAAATAAAACTCCAAAGGGACATGCAGACAAGTCTACATGTTTTAAAAACCTTTCCCAGAAGCCCCACGTGGCCACTTCTATTTTCATAATCATTGCCATAGCTTCATCTCAGACTAATCTCTGAAAAGGAGCAAGGCAAATCAGTGTCATGGATGGGCATTCAGTCATATTGCCATACTTAGCCTCACAATTGACCCAGTCCAGTGAAGCTAGGGTTCCAATCAAAGAACATCTTGTGGGGTGTATCACTTAACTATAACATCTGTCCTGGTGTTAAGGCATCTCTTGAGAGACTCAAGGACTTTTTAGGAGGTGACAGATGACACTAGGGAACACACTGTTTCTTAGCTGGTAAGAAGAGAAAGCAATCCAGTATAGATGTGCATCCCTTGAGAAATATATAAAACAATAACAATTATTTGATTCTTAAAAATAATTATTTTTCTTAAATAGGAAAGCTCCCCAAATGTTTTCAAAATACAATTTAGTTTTTTGAAAAAAAGATTTATACATAATTTTTCTGGACTAAATCTGCTACGTAAAGCAAGATAATCCTGTCCTTTTGAAAAGTTTATTTTGCTTTTGAGTACCGACTGTGTAGGTTGATGCAAAAGTAATGGCAAAACCACAACAACTTGTGCACCCACCTAAAATCTTAGTAGCTCAGTTACATACTTATCTATCCTCATCAGTCCAGCTTTTCTTGTATCTTCCAAAACATGTTCCAAGTGAGCTGAGAACTTTCCTTTACAAGTTCTGTCTTGTTGGTTGGAAACATGAATGGCTGTTTTCTCAGTCTTGAAACTGACATTGTTGCATGTTGGTAGTTGACACATGGTGGGAGGAGCATAATTTTATATCTAAGAACACGATAAGCACCAAAACAAATGAGGAAATATTAGACCTTGCTGTCACCCCTATGCTCACAGATAAGTGTCTGAGTGAAATTGTTTGCAGAAGGCACCCAATGAACTTCATACACCCATATGTGCAAAACATTTAACCAGTTGCTCTGAAATGACGCTCCAGTTGGGAGGGTACAGATGCAGGAACTTCCTGTAACCACACTGCCCATGACGCCTGCCTTATCCTCACCTCCAAGCCCTGCTGTTGTCTAAAACCTGTGCTATTCCCACCAGACTTACTCAAGTTCCAGCTTTCATTTCATCAGTGAGTGATCTTTATATATCACAAATCCAAGCACGTGACTTCATTCATTTAAAACCTTCAATGGCTACCCATTACTCTTAAGATGAAAAAGAAACGTCTTAACATAGCTTATAAGAGTCCTCATGATCTTGCTTCCACTTAACTTCTTGCGCCTTCATCTCAACACTCTCCCACTTTGTAATTGAAGGTCAAGTACTCTAAATTTCTTAGAGTTGTTTGAACGTGCTTTCTCTCTCATGCCTCTGGCTCTTTGCCCACACTGTTGCCTCTCACTTTCTTTACCAGGCTTATACTCATCCTGTCTGAATATGTCTCCAGAAAGCCTTCTCTGACCCAACAAGATGGGGTTACCATGCCTCCTATATGTTTCCTAATTTCACTTTTGACTTTTTTTCTTTTCTTGAAACAGGGTCTCTCTGTGTAGCCCAGGCCAGTCTTGAACTCCTGGGTTCCAGCGATCCTCCTGCCTTGGCCCCCGAAAGTGCTGGGATTACAGGTGTAAGCCACTGTGCCCAGCCTGTTTGCTTATTTTTAGTACCCTGCTTTTCTGTTTACTTGTCTATTTTCCCCCAAAACATGTCTGGGTGCAAGGAGTGTGTCTGTTCCATTAACTATTCTCAATGCTTAGGACATAGTTAGCCCTTAATAAATATTTACTGAATTGTTGTATGCAAGAATGAATGAATCAAAAGTCTCCTTATTCTCAGCCCAGATAAATTCTTCTTAGTCATGATAGATAATTCAGTAAAATTTTGTACCATAAACCAAAAGGCTTTGAAAAGTTTTATTAAGTAAATATCTTTGATTTCTGTCATTAAACGATCATCCTCAAAGCCTGGAAAACTATTTTTCACCTGATGTAACTCATAACTTATGAAGAAAAATAAATGTTATCCCTAAGTTTCAGTTTTACTTTTAAAAGGATAAGGAATTTTAGATTAATTTAATGTTTTTCTTAGACTCTCCCATAGAGGAGAAGCTTTAGGAGCTTAGTGAGACATAGGTTTACCTTCTTTTTTTTTTTTTTGAGACGGAGTCTTGCTCTGTCGCCCAGGCTGGAATGCAATGGTGGGATCTCGGCTCACTGCAACCTCTGCCTCCCGGGTTCAAGTGATTCTCCTGCTTCAGCCTCCTGCATAGCTGTGATTACAGGCGTGTACCACCACACCCGACTAATTTTTGTATTTTTAGTAGAGACACGGTTTCACCATGTTGGTCAGGCTGGTCTCAAACTCCTGACCTTGTGATCCAACCACCTCGGCCTCCCAAAGTGCTGGGATTACAGGCGTGAGCCACTGCACCTGGCCAGGCTTACCTTCTTAGAGGCATGGTATTGTGGCAACAATGGTGCATATATCCTGTGTCTCTTAGTGTAGAGTAGAAGAGATGGTCTACTACTTTTCCTTTTCCTCTCTTTTCAAAATCTTTGCTTTTTTTAATGCACTGATTTTTTTTTTTTGTAATTACAATATTAGCCAGAAGTATTTTATTGTAGGATTTTTTTTTGTAGGATATAATTAATTTTGATATGCATGTTATCAAAGTGATGTCATCTTTGAGATAGGAAATCAAAAAGTCCTGAAAGATTCTGGATGAGAGTGGCTGAAGATAGGTAGCTAAATCATCATGATAAAAGCATGAAATAGTGGCTCAAGCTCAAATTTTAAAATCTCTTAAGACTCTTACTTCAGTGCACATTTTATGGTTACTCTTCTAGATTGAGAAAGTCTGGGAAGAGGAAATCTGTTTTTGCAAGCACCTCATCGGTTCTGTTGCAGGTGGTCAGTGAACCATTTTGAGAAACATATAAGATTAGCTGGTAAAAATGCTTAGTTCAAAAATGTGAGTGTGTGTACATATGGTTGTTAGAAGACTAGCACCTTCAAATCCTCTTAAATTTGTTCCATAACACCAGAGAGTATATTAGAAGTTTGGAGGAAATTGGCATCAAATTTTTCACTACCCTCCATATGTATACTTCCTTGGGAGGCCTCCCAAAAGTCAGAGAGGGGCAAAATTCAGTTACTGATTTGTCATTAGTGGGAATTCCAAGCTTTGCCCCCTCCCTTGTTTTACTCCGCTCCACTCAGGCCAAGATTTGAGGGTCGGGTGCAGCGACTCATGCCTGTAATCTCAGCACTTTGGGAGGCTGAGGCAGGTGGATCGGCTTTGAGCCCAGGAGTTCGAGACTAGCCTGGGCAACATGGCAAAACCTCATCTCTACAAAAAATACAAAAATTATCTGGGCATGGTGGTACATGCTTGTAGTCCCAGCTACTTTGGAGGCTGAGGTAGAATTGTTTGAGCCTGGGATGTGGAGCTTGCAGGGAGCCAAGATCATACCATTGCACTCCAGCCTGGGGAACAGAGATCCTGTCTCACAAAAAAAAGATTTGATAGTTTTTGTTTTTTTTACCATCACTGGGGCCAAATCAGTTTTTCTCTGTCTCTAATTCTTGCTCCCAATCCTTTTCTCCCTTCTCTTACTCTGACTAAAATTTACATGTTATTTTTTATTATAAAATAAAAACATTCTTTTTGTAACCCACATAAATACAAGTAGAAAATAATCACCTATAAACCAAATCCCTATCTTTTTTCTTTTGAGATGGAGTCTTGCTCTGTCACCCAGGCTGGAGTGCAGTGGCGCCATCTTGGCTCACTGCAACCTACACCTCCCAGGTTCAAGTGATTCTTTTGCCCCAGCCTCCTGAGTAGCTGGGACTACAGGCGTATGCCACCATGCCTGGCTAATTTTTTTTATTTTTTTAAAGAGAGATGGGGTTTCACTATGTTGACCAGGCTGGTCTCGAACTCCTGACCTCAGGTGATCCGCCCACCTCAGCCTCCCAAAGTGCTGGGATTACAGGTGTGAGCCACCATGCCAGGCCTAAATCCCTATCTTTCTAATAGAGTAAATAAAATTAAGTTTTATTAATTTATAAGGAATATGAAATTTTATCCATCCCTTTCCTTATGTATATTATCTTGGTCTTCCATTCATAGAGCCACTGAGTTCTATAAAGATACGAAGATATTCTGGAAACATGTAGGGAAATGTAGAAAGACTTTTTTAAAAAGTGTTTATGTTTTTAAAGAAACAACAATATCTAATCTTTGAAATGTTTATGTTTCTACTTAATGATTTCCTAAAATTGAGATCAGCTTATAAGTATATAATGTTATTACTCAGCTGAAAATTGAAAACTTCATCTCGACTCACTGAACCATTGGAGTAAAAGGCTTTATTGTTTAAAAAATGGAAATGGGTAGTTGTTAGAGTATATTTTAAAAATAAAAATCACTCAATGCCTTTTTATTTTAGTTTAAAAGTAATATTTATTCCTTTCATTTGCCTTCTTTTCAAAAATTCTGATTTCCACATTACCATTAGGTTTTACTTTTCTATATGTTCATTTACAGAAACATACATTAAAAAGTCACTTATGTCCTGTCCTTCCCTGCTGACTCATGATGAAAATTGAAAGCCTATTTTTTTGTCCTTGTCAGAAATCATTATACTTTTTTTCGACTTGGACCTAAAAAGAGTTGGCCAGTGAAGCAGAATTAATGTGCTTGTAGAAAATCTGTCTAGTTGAGAGTAATCCTGGCAGTTTCTTCAAGAACTAGCCTTTGCTTATGTATATTCAGGTTTGGGTTTGCAAGAGGAAATCCTGAAAGAACAATAAACACATTTTTTTTTTTAAAGTTCCAGGATACATGTGCAGAATGTACCTGTTTGTTACTTAGGTAAACGTGTACCTATCAGGTGGTTTGGTGCACCTATCAACCTGTCACCTAGGTATTAAGCCCCACATGCATTAGCTTTTTGTCCTGATGCTCTCCCTCCCCTCGCTCCCTGTACCACAGGCCGCAGTGTGTGTTGTTCTCTTCCTCGTGTCCATGTGTTCTCATTGTTCAGTTCCTACTTATGAGTGAGAACATGCAGTGTTTGGTTTTCTGTTCCTGTGTTAGTTTGCTGAGGATGATGGCTTCCAGCTTCATCTATGTCCCTGCAAAGGACATGATCTCATTCCTTTTTATGGCTGCACACTATTCCATGGTGTATATATACCACATTTTCTTTATCCAATCCATCATTAATGGATATTTGGGTTGGTTTCATATCTTTGCTATTGTGAATAGTACTGCAGTAAACATACATATGCAATAAGCAAACATTCATTATAATAGAATAGTTTATAATCCTTTGGGTATATACCCAGTAATGGGATTGCTGGGTCGAATGGTATTTCTGGTTATACACTTTTTTTTTTTTTTTGAGACGGAGTCTCGCTCTGTCGCCCAGGCTGAAGAGTGCAGTGGCCGGATCTCAGCTCAGCTCACTGCAAGCTCCGCCTCCTGGCTTTACGCCATTCTCCTGCCTCAGCTTCCCAAGTGTCTGGGACTACAGGCGCCTGCCACCTCGCCCGGCTAGTTTTTTGTATTTTTTAGTATAGACGGGGTTTCACTGCATTAGCCAGGATGGTCTTGATCTCCTGACCTCATGATCCACCCATCTCGGCCTCCCAAAGTGCTCGGATTACAGGCTTGAGCCACCGCGCCTGGCCCCATACACATTCTTTATGAAGAAAGATTAAATAAATTCTTCTCTAGTATCAAGCTCTAAACCTGTTTTAATTCAAGACTTTACTGTGGTACCTTCTAATCTGTCTACAGACTGTCTAGTTTAACTCACAAGAGGCAGTAGCAGAAACTGGGATTTCTTGGTAACTAAGATTTATAGTTATCTTTTAAAGAAGATTTTAGTTATTGATAAAAATGAACAAACCTTCTTTACCATAGTCTGGACGCTTTCATCCTCATTTTTCGTGCATGATATTTATGACTATGCAGACTTAGCTGTATTTACCTGAAAAGTTACTGAAAGGAGAACTATTGCCTAGATACACATTTATAGATACATGCTCAAATGACATCTTAATATGTTGAATTTTCCAAAGACAAAATCAGTAGAATCTGGTAAATTTTACCTTTGAAGATAGTTCTTACCTTGACTATTGCTCTCTGCCTTATGCATTTCCTCCCAGAGTTGCTCATTCCCGCACTTCCTTCCAGTCTTGGCTCACATTCACCTTCCCAGTGTGCCACCCTGTTTAACACTGTGCTCTGTCTCTCACTCTCCATCCCATTTTCCACCTGCACCCACTTGCTTTTTTCTTTCCATAATATTTGTAATTTTCTAACATACTATATAATTTACTTATTTTCTTATTTATTGTCTCTCTCCAGGGTTGAAACCTCCATCCACGAGGACAGAGTTTTTTGTCTGTTTTGTTCACTGATGTATTTCCAGAGCCTAGAACTGTGCTTAGCACACAGTTGGCACTCAATTAATACTTGCTGAATGAATAATTTAAATCACTTCAAGATTTAAACTACCTATCTTAATTTGTAGTTTTCTTTCTGCTCCTAAGGGAAAAGAGCTATAAGAAAATACAATTTTTACTGTTTAGATTAAGAATCAAGTGAGTTTGAAGCAGTTTCATAGATTACTTGAGCATCAGTTATTCTATTTAGTCTTCAATAGTGCATTTGCCCTCTTAAAAGTATGTCCAAAACACAAGATTTTAAAAATCCAATAGGCCATTTATTAATTCATATGTTGGGGAAAGACATAAGCCCCTGGGCATACAAAGTTGAGTAAGACACAATCTGTATCCTTCAGGATTTCAAAGGAAAGCCAGATTTGTTAACTTGTGTGTAAAATACAAAGAGACAAGTGCTACAGTAGGTAAGAAAAAGATATACAGAAAGCACAGTGGTGATGAAGGAAGAGATAGGCAGCTTGACCTAGAAGCAGTCAGGGATTATCTTCACAGTGATCATAAAAAATGACAAGGTTGCATGGGAAGGGCATTCAACGTAGCAAGAACAGCACGTGCGAAGGAAAGTGGGACAAAGGGGCGTGATGTCTTGAGAATGACAGTATAGTTGTAGCACAGGGTGTCCCAGGGGAAAGTTATGACATGATTCCAGAGGAGTAGGGAGAGGTGAAACTATCTGAACCATGTCAAAGCATTTTGGGGCTGGGCACAGTGCCTCACACCTGTAATCCCAGCACTCTGGGAGGCCAAGGTGGGTGGAATTGCTTGAGCCTCAGGAGTTTGACACCAGGCTGGGCAACATGGTGAAGCTTCATCTCTACAAAAACACACAAAAATTAGCCAGGTGTGGTGGCATGCAGCTATAGTCCCAGCTACTTGGGAGGAAGGCTTGAGTCCAGGAGGCAGAGGTTGTAGTGAGCTGAGATTGTGCCACCGCATTCCAGCCTGCGCAACACAGCCAGACTGTGTTTCAAAACAGAAACGACAAAAAAAGAAAAGCATTTTGGACATCTTAGAGATGATGCCAAATCTGTTAAAATTCCTACAGTCTGTAGAGCCTAGAATCTACCATATAACATTAATGCCATTCATTTTTAAATAAACAAGATAGTTGACCAATAGTGAAGATTATATACTACATAACAACCTTGACTTCATATTATTTAATGTTTACATTTCCTTTTATATAGTCTTGCACACTTGTGTCCTCAACAGTTTTTCTATATCAGATTTTAGGATTCTGAAGCAAAGGGCCATTGTCCTTTTGGACAGCTGGAAATACAGAATAAGTGAGTCTAAGTGGGAAGACACAAAGACAAAACAACCGTGTAGTATGCCTGAGCTCTTACAGCATGTCCTGCCATCGAGCAGTCAAGGGTTACGGCTGCCAGTATACAGCAAAGTAGGCAAACACTAGATGGAAAAGGAGCAGTCAACTTCAAGCATGTAGTGACTTTGGAAAGTACTCTCTGGAGACCTTTCTTATAGATTTCTATGTCCAAAAATTAAGCCTTATGAATGTGACCTAAAGAAAGGAATGTTCTATTGGAGACAAAGTGAATTGCAAGTGTAAGTGATTTATATGTTTAACTGGCAGAAATAGTGATGGGGTGTGAGAGGACGAAGGGATGACAAAAACTACTACTTTTTTTTTTTTTTTTTTTTTGAGACAGTCTTGCTATGTCACCCGGGCTGGAGTGCAGTGGTGTGATCTCGGCTTTCTGCAAGCTCCGCCTCCCGGGTTCATGCCATTCTCCTGCCTCAGCCTCCCGAGTAGTTGGGACTACAGGCGCCCACGACCATGCCTGGCTAATTTTTTTATATTTTTAGTAGAGATGGGGTTTCACCATGTTAGCCAGATGGTAAAAACTACTACTGTTAAGAACCAACTGAGGCTGGGTGCGGTGACTCAGGCCTGTAATCTCAGCACTTTGGGAGGCTGAGGTGGGTGGATCACCTGAGGTCAGGAGTTCGAGACCAGTCTGGCCAACATGGTGAAGCCCTGTCTCTACTAAAAATACAAAAGTTAGCCAGGCGTGGTGGCAGGCGCCAATAATCCCAGCTACTCAGGAGGCTAAGCCCTGAGAATCGCTTGAACTCGGGAGGCAGAGGTTGCAGTGAGCCAAGATCGCTCCACTGCACTCCAGCCGGGTCAGGCAGTGGGGGAAGAGGGGAATAGAGCAAGACTCTGTTTCAAAAACAAAGAAAAGAACCAGTGAGAAGTGTAATATTCCTGGTATACAAGGTAGTGGTTGAATCCCAAGTGCTCAGAACACGTGGAACGGTACCTAGAATATAGTAAGTGCACAGTTTTTAAAAAGTAATTACTATTTTGACCAAACTGAAACACATTTTAATTTCATGGCCTGAAACAATGCATAGTAGTTTGAAGTCAGGACCCAACTGTTTGTCTATAATGGAGCATCAAGTTCCCATAGGAGAGCTACGTGAAGAGCTGCAACCCATGAATATTCAGTAATACTTTTAAACTGTTGTTATCACACTCAGACATCTAGAATTCCTCAAATTGATCAAAAAAGGCCTTAGACTCAAGAAGTATCTTGAGTAAATACTTGCCAAATCTATTTTTTTACTTATTTTTTTTCTTTTGGTAGGAAACCTTTCTGTGTAAACATAGCCAAATATTGTTACTCTCAAATCTTGGTGGTTAGTAAATCAGTCTTGACAAACAAGCAAAGTAGAAAAAAGACAAGAAAAGCAAAGGCTTTGGTTTACTATCCAGAGCGACTGCTACCTATCCACACGGTGTGTGCATGCCAGCATGAGCAATCTGAAGAACGCATTTCCCCATAATGCATTCTCAAAGGGCATGCTTTGGGAATAGGGGAAGACAAATTAACCTGACTTTCAAAGGAATGTTGAGTCACACACACACTTTTCTCTCCCTAAGCATGTTTCCTTCTTTTTGAAACTGAAGAAATGGATGCTGTAGGCATTGTGATTTTGAGAATCTCCTTTCTGCAAATCCATGCTTGATAAATCCCAGCCATACTATAGTCACATTCAGCAATTCACCTGACATGCAAATAAAGGAGAAATTATTCTTCTGTCTCACAACCTGGCAGTAGAGAGAAACTTGTAATAATAAAATAAAGTTCCCTTTCACTTTATGAAGAAATGGGAGCTATGGACTTAATTTTCTTGTTTTCTGAGGGATCTTGAGATTTTTTTTTCATTAAGATTTTTCCCCAAAAGATCTTTCTTCCTCTCTTTTTTTTGGCTTTCAACCTGTGAAGGGGCAAAGAAAAAAAAAAGTGAAAGTCTTTGTGGGGAATGATGTAAAAAGATACATAGATAAAAGTCTTCTAAGCTATAAAGGACTCCTAAACCAGCTCCGGACACTATCTGACCAGTTTTACTCTGCTTCCCACTGTAGAAACTGATGACAGGCACAAGCAGGAGCGCAGCTTCCTGTTGAACTGGTTTAGCTTTGTGCACAATCCTCAGAGGAGAATTAGTGACTCGCAGCATGTTAATTAGGGGAGCAAAGGCCTGTGAGTAGCTAATAAAGATGATTAATATTTTGTTAGAAGATTTAGAAAACAGTGCAACTGATTTTGTCCATCTCAATTGATATACTTTATCATGTGATACCACCTTTTTTTTTTCTTTTTTTCTTTTGAGATGGAGACTCATTCTGTCACCAGGCTAGAGTGCATTGGTGCAATCTCAGCTCACTGCAACCTCTACCAGTAGGGTTCAAGTGATTCACCTGCCTCGGCCTCCCAAAGTGCTGGGATTTCAGGCGTGACCCACTGCACTCGGCCAGTACCACCTATTTTATTACAATTCCAATACTTCTGAAAATAGAGCTATTGCTACTCTTAATTTTTATTAATTTTAATTAATTACTTTGAAATTTCCTCTGTGGCCCAGGCTGGAGGACAGTGGCATGATCACAGCTTACTGCAACCTCTGCCACCTCCCAGGCTAAAGCCATTCACCTACCTCTGTCTCTTGAGTGGCTGCGACTACAGACACCCACCACCACGCCTGGCTAATTTTTACTGTAGAGAAGGGGTTTGGTTGCCCAGGCTGGTCTCAAACTCCTGAGCTCAAGCAATCTGCCCACCACAACCTTTCAAAGTGTTGGGATTACAGACGTGAGCCATTGCGTCTGGCCTACTCTCAATTTTTTTAAAGTGTACATCATAGAAAACTTTGGTGATATCAAATTTTCAGACTGAATATGAGAATATCCCCATGTTCATTATAGCATTATTCTCAGCAGCCAACATATGGAATCAACCTAGGTGTCTGTAAACAGATGAAAGGATAAAGAAATTGTGATATAATGGAATTTTATTTTGCATTCTATCATTTGTGACTACATGGATAAACCTGGAAGATATCTTAAGTGAAGTAAGCCAGGCATAAAAAGAAATGTTATTGTGTGATTTCATTTATATGTAGAATCTAAAAAAGTTGAAAATGTAGAAGCAGAGTAGAAGAGTGGTAACATTGTCCCATCCTGGGTGAAGTTAATATTGGTTATCATGGAATTATCTTACAAAAGTGGTTAGCAGAGATGACAATAATAACTAAAATTCTACTTCAAGAAGAATTTGAACTCTGTGTGGAGTTAGGGGGGTGGTGTCTTGGCAGTTACCATGAAGTCTGGTTCTATTCATTTAAGATTACTGGTCAGGCATGGTGGCTCACACCTGTAATCCCAGCACTCTGGGAGGCCGAGGCAGGTGGATCACTTGAGGTCAGGAGTTTGAGACCAGCTTGGCCAAAATGGTGAAACCCTGTGTCCACCAAAAATACAAAACTAGCCGGGCATGGTGGTGTGTTCCTATAGTCCCTGCTACTTGGGAGGCTAAGGCAGGAGAATCACTTGAACCCAGGAGGCGGAGGTTGCCGAGATCTCACCACTGCACTCCAGCCTGGGCGACAGAGTGAGAGTTGGTCTCAAAAAGAAAAAAAAAAATTATTCCTTTTTCTCCTCTCTGGGGATATATTTTTAAATGCAGTTCTAGATGAGCTTCATGCAGGAGAGGCACTGAAGCAGGTGAAAATTTGTAAGAATTGAGTCTACCAGCCTTCAGGATGCAGCTGGACATGGCCCATGGTAGTCAGAAGTGAACCTAATTCTAGAACAGTGAAGAGAGTAATATACTGACTCACTGGTTGTTATTTTGTTTTCAGTTTTAAATTGAACTCCTCACTTGAAACAAGAAGCTTGCTTTATTTACTCTGTGCTTGGAATCAATTTGAAGCAATTTAGCCTGAGCGTGTCAGAGGCATAAGTGGTATCACCCCAGTCAGTGAACATATTTTTGAAGCAGTTTTGCCTATACTCTCTTGAGTTTTCCAGTTTCTCTTTTCTTAATTTCTGTCTCCATATTTCTTTTGTTCAGGATCCTCAACCTTAGCACTATTGGCTTTTTTGGGGGCTGGATAATCTTTGGTTGTAGAGGGCTGTCTTGTGGCATCCAGGGCCTCTACACACCACCTGCCAGTAGCCAACTCCCTTCCACTTGTAAAGACCAAAAGTGTCTTCAGATATTTCAAAATATCCTCTGAAGGGCAAAATCATCCCCCTCTGTGAGAACCCATGGTGGAGGGCAAAAGAGAAGAGGCCCACAGATTGAATTCTGGGGATCTTCGGAGTTTGTGGATTGAGGAGATGAAGGGAAAGCAGCAAAGGAAAATGAAAAAGAATAGATGGTGAAGTTGGAGAAGAGGCAAGAGAAAATAGTGAGAAAGGAAGGAAGTGACGGAAGCATTGCGGAAAAGGAGTCGCCATCTGTGTCAAATGCTGCTACTAGCAGGCCATCTGGGTGGAAGACTGATACTTGACCATGGCTGCGTAGAGACCTATCTTTATAGACATAACCCCAAAAAGAGGAAGGATAAAACAACTGCATTGCCACAAACAGGAAAACATACTTGAAGTAGCCTGCAGTACATATTTTAAGATTGGGATTAAGAGAATGGTTACAAACCAAGTAACTTCTGTTGTTGCAAAGGAGTGTTAAGAGATGGCAATTTAGAACTGTGGACAGTCAGAATAAATCGAATACATATTAGTAATTTAAGTAAATTGTGTATTATACTAGAAATTGTGAACCCAGGTACCTGGTTCATTGTAAAGGATACAGTAAGTCATGCACTACTAATAAGAGTTCAGGTGCTATTTGTGAGTCACATGTTAATGAGTTGCTTAAAGACAATCTCCGTAACTGTGACTCTCGCCCTTTGGATTCTAAAATGCTTTCTTGAGGGGAAGAACCTGGCTTTGGAGATGGCAAACCAGGAACAGACATGAAACATTTGCATCTGTAGGGGTCTCCTATGCGTTTTAGTACAAGAATGGCTTTAAATCTTACGACTTAGTTTAATCCATGTGGTAAACAGAATAACAGTCCCTCAAAAATGTGCACATCTTAATCCCTGGTACCTGTGAATATGTTACTTTATATAGCAAAGGACCTATTAGGGATGCAATTAGGTTGAGGACTTTGAGATGGTGAGATTATTCCAGAATATCTTTGGGTAGGGGACATCTAACCACATGGGTTGTTAAAATTGAAGCTTCTAGGCTGTGGCCCTGGATTGTCTGGTGGGCCCAATATATTCACAGGGTTCTTACCAGGGAGTCGGGGAGATCAGAGTCAGATAAAGTGACGTGACCATGGAAACAGCTTGGTATGATGCATTTTGAAGATGGAGAAGGAGGCGGCCATGAGCCAAGGAATGTCAAGTGGCCTCTAGATGTTGGAAAAGGCAAGGAAATGGATTCTGCCATAGAGCCTCTAGAAGAAATGCAACACTGATGACTCTTTGATTTTAGCTCCATAAGACTCATTTCAGATTTCTAACATCCAGAACTCTAAAATAATACATTTGTGTTGTTAGAAGTCATTCAGTTTGTGAGAATCTGTTGTAGCTGTCCTCATTATCGGAGTTCTCAAAGCTAGTGTCTGCAGACTTTATCCTCTTATGTCACTGAATGAGAGTTCAGATTTTGAAGGAGCAGTATGAAAGCCCCAATCACAATGTTGCCATATTATTTTTGGAAGTTTTTTTTGTAGAGACAGGTTCTCACTATATTACCCAGGCTGGCCTTGGATTCCTGGCCTCAAGCCATCTTCCCACCGAGGCCTCCTGAATTGCTGGGATTACAGGCATAAGCCATCATGCTTGGCCCTATATTATTATTTTTAAGAACAAAATGAAATTCAGAATTCTTGGGCAATCGGGTAATAATCTCATAAGTAAAAACAATGTTTAAGTCATTTTCACTCATTACTAAAAATATACTTCTTCTGATTACTGCTAGTTTTCTCAAGCTTAATTTCTTATGTACATTTAATTTTGCTGACAAAATCAATTTATGAGCTAACCATGAGATCGTCATCACTGCTGAGATATTTTCTCTAGTCCAGAAATAGTATTTGGGGTATATTTTCTCATTGCTTCCCCAGTTTCTTTTCAAAATTTATATTGAGGGAATCACTAGTGACAAGAGTGTATTTATTTATCCAATAGTTAATATGAAAACATGCCATGTTTTCCCCTTCATTTTATTTTCTAGCTTTTGGAATTTTCAGTTGTCTGTGAGGTGATTCGTGGAAATGAAAACCCTATATAAATATTAAGGTAGTGGTAACCTGCAACAGAAATGGATTCTCCTTCGATATAAATGTCAGTCCTTGAGTACAGAGAAAGTGCTCACAAACATGGATATGTTTATGTTTGTTTATATAATTGTGCAAGCTGTTATTTTTCTTGGTTTTGATTTAAATCTAGGAAAATTTTCAGTTTGAATTGGACTTAATCTTATAAACCTGAAATCCGGTTTTCCATGCATTGTGAATAATCATCTCCTTTTGACAGTGTTTTTTCACTTCTAGTTTTAGCCTCCAGCTCTCAGATAGGTCTATTAGTTATAAGACATTCCAGGCTTCTTTAGGATAAAGACAACCAGGAAACAGATTTTTATATTAAACTCTAAGTGTAGCCTGTTTGTTTGAAAAGGCGCTGGTCATCCATAGGGGAAAGATGAGTGGCTTTCAGCACTTGGGTCAGTTTTTAAAGAAGCCCAGCTGTACCATATGATCAGGAACTAATGACCTCAAGGTTCCAGTCATTATTTCTACATTTAGTAGAAATTAGAGGACCATCAGCCAGGGATTTTTTAGCAAGGAATTCTTAAGTTGAAAAGTTTAGACTAGATCTCTAAGGTCTATTCCAATCTTGAGATTCTGTATGTCTATGGTCATTAGGCCACTGGACTGGAAAAGAAGATTTAAAAAAAAAAAAATGCCTACAGCTTTGACTGACATAGCCCATAACTGTACTTGTGTAACTTCAGGCCCAAGAAAATTTTATATTTAGGAAAATAAATGACTGATGCTTCATTTATATTATAGATTTTTAAGGCTATAAGAGATAAAGTTTAGTTTGGTGACAGGAGAGTCACTCAACTACTCTTATTTAATAGGAGGCATTTCAGAATTATAGTACACTTTTTATATTACCATTATTGTTACACGTTTTTTCATTTTCAAGAGATGGGGTCTTGTTATGTTGCTCAGGCTGGCTTCGATCTCTCAAGCTCAAGGGCCTCTCCCACCTCAGTCTCCTGAGTAGCTGGGACTACAGGCGGATGCCATTAGGCCTGGCTCATCATTGTTATATTTTGAAATAATTTAACAAGTGAACATTGCCTCATTGGAAATTCATATGATACCTTTTTCTTAAAATGAAGAGTATTTGATCAAGAAAATTGGTGCAATGGAATTGAATTGCTGCTAAAACCACCTTCTGAATTCTATTTCTACATGCTGCCTCTCTTATTCAGAAATTATTGTTTTAAATGGCCACGAGAGTTTTATGTTTTACTATGACTAGATTGTTACTGGAAATTCTCACCTGTAACAATACTCTCAAACAAAACAAACTAGAAATTATTTTTTCATCATAGAGATCATTTTTAGTTTGCTTTCAACTGGGGATGGGAGATTTGTCTAAATAAGACCACTGACTTTTTTTGTTTTTGGTTTTTGGTTTTTTTTTTTGAGACAGCGTCTCACTCTGTTGCCCAGGCTGGAGTGCAGTGGGGCAATCATGCTCACTGCAGCTGCAACCTCCCAGGCACAAACAGTCCTCCCAGCCCAGTCTCCCAAGTAGCTGGGACTACAGGCACGCACCACCACCCAGACTAATTTTTAATTTTTTTGTAGAGATGGGGTCTCAGTGTGTTACCTAGGCTGGTCTTGAACTCCTGGGACAAGTAATACTCCCGCCTTGCCCTCCCAAAGCGTTGGGATTATAGGCGTGAGCCACCATGCCCAGTCACTGGTATGTTTTCTGCCAGGTTTTGATTTGGGGGTGATGGCAAGCTTTACTCTAAGGAGATTAAAAATTGAATGGATTTTAATTCTTTTGTTTTTGTTTTTGAGATGGAGTCTTGCTTTGTTGCCCAGGCTGGAGTGCAATGGTGTGATCTCGGCCCACTGCAACCTCTGCCTCCCAGGGTCAAGAGATTCTTCTGCCTTAGGCTCCTGAATAGCTGAGATTACAAGCATGTACCACTACACCCAGCTAATTTTTTGTATTTTTAGTAGAGAGGGGGTTTCACCATGTTGTCCAGGCTGGTCTTGAACTCCTGACCTCAAGTGATCCACCCTCCTCAGTCTCACGAAGTGTTGGGATTACAGGCATGAGCCACCATACTCGGCCCAAATTTTAATTCTTTGTTTGATTTTGCTAACTAGAGTAGCAGGGACAGTCTACAGTCTTTGGTTCTAACTTCAATACTGATTTTTTCTGATCAGTTTTATAGAGCTTTATCTACTGAAACAAAAAATATTCTTGTACCTAAGATGCAATGCTTTAGGATTGAAACTGACAATTTTCTGAGCTGCAAACATCAACACTACTGAAATAATGCTGTGATTAGCCTAGCAGTTTGCTATCTTTTACTATGAACAGGAGCATATTCATTCCTAAAGGTGATCCCATCTGATGATTCCTGTGAAGAGTCGCAGTCCACACACACACTTCAGTGCATTGATCGAGAGATCCGGAATTCAACTTTTGCCACATCTGCCCTCTGGGGTACAAATAATGCATACCAAGTTTCTCTGTGAACATCTTCTTAAATTCTGTCTTCCTTCCCAGCTCAAAGACTTTCAGTTCCCTTCATGACTTCATCCAGCAGTTCTCTATCCATTTTTCTGGGGGCACAAGTTATTACTTCCCCATCTCTCACCCATGGGACATGATGGAATATGTGTCATTTAGTTTATTGTTTATTTAAGAAGAAAAAGAAAGAAAAAGTAAGCCATGCATTTCAGTCCTGTACTTTAATTATTAGTAACAAACTACTGGGCACATGCCTCACAACTTACTGCAAACTTGAGGTGCAGATATAGCCTGAACTCTGCTGCAGTTTTCAGAGCGTCACACAGCCCAACTTTAGCCTGCATCTCCCAACAAGCTTTCTGCCATACCCAACCCACAGCATCTAGTATGACAGACTCCCGGTTTAGCTCACACCTAACTCCACTGCCTATTGCTACTTGCCCTTTGCCCATCCATCCAAAGCCTTCAGGGTCCACTCTTAAATCTTCCACAGCATTTTCTCATGACGATAATCTCCTTCCTTAGCTCTTTATCAAACATAATCTGTAACACACATTTGCTACTGACCCCCCATGTAACCATGTGTTATCATGTAAATTTTTCTAACTAGATTAGCAGAGGCAGAATTTACTCTCATATAAGAATCCTTTTTTCATTCAATGTCATACTAACCATACTGCAAAGGAATACAATAAGTTTATTAAATTTTCTTGGCCATGGCTTAAACTTAACAGAAGGAAAAAAAACCTAAAAGGTTTATTGAATTTTGAATGGATGGGTGGATATCAACATTTTCATCAGCTACTAAAAAAAAAAGGAATTCTAAGGAAACAAAGGGAATTGATATCCTGCCAATTTAAGTATTAAAGATTCTTTTTAGATGTGCAGGTTTTTGTTTTAACATTTTGAAAGTATTTTCTCCCCCAAAATCTTATTTCCAGTTGTAATACAAAAACAGAATGCACCAAGATTTTTAAAAAAGTGACAGGGAGGAAAAAGATAAGTTTACAGATGTATACAAGGAATTTCTATGTCCACTCTGCTTCTAAGAGGGGTATACTTTCCTGGAAAGGGATGTGTAGCCATGTTATTGAATCTGGTGTACTAAATGTAACTCTACTTTGATTATGGCCTACTTCAAGGATAGAAAAACTAAAAACTAGTTTTCACACCTTTAAAAAAAATCGGTAAGGAGAACCTGTGATCTCTGAATTAGTATCTGGAAGGTGAGGCAAAAAGGGAAAGAAGTGCTTACAACTCAAAGCAGCTTAGACATCATACCTTATTTGGTTTCCGTGGTCATACACAACAGAGTGGAATAAGAATAAGGAACCCTTTACCTTAGTTATGGCTTTGTCTTGCAATTACAAAGCCACTTTTTCTTTATATCAATTATGGGCATATTTTCATGATTATTCACAAAATTATTGTTTGTCAGAATTTCTGGGCATATAGTTAATTTACTTATGAATAAAACCTCCTGGCCAGGAGTGGTGGCTTACATCTGTAATCCCAGCTCTTTGGGAGACTGAGGCAGGAGGATTGCTTCAGTCCAGGAGTTGGGGACCAGTCTGGCCAACATACTGGGACCCCATCTCTGCAAAAAAAATTAAAAGAATTAGGCACACCTGTAGCGCCAGCAACCCAGGAGGCTGAAGTGGGAAGATTGCTTGAGCCCAGGAGGCTGAGGCTGCAGTGAGCCATGATCACACCACTACACTCCAGCCTAGACGACAGAATGAGACCTTGCCTCAAAAGAAAAAAAAAAGAAAAAACTGCTGAAAAATTTCCATTTTTTTAATGTAAAGAAATGCCTATATGAAGTCTTGCAGAATCCTTAAGAATGTGACAGAATTCAGCTCTGGGTAGGACTTTAAGAAACCTCAGGATCCCTCTCAAGATAATCTTATTTTAATATTCTTATCAAATTATAACCACCATAGACATACATTAAATGTCATATTGGCAAAAAGTAGTGTTATTTCCTCTAGTCTCTGCGTCCCTACTTTATTTGTATCCTTAAAATCACTTTCAGAACCATACGTTGTTTCCTGACTTGAGTCAGCAACTCAACTACAAGAGGACTCTTAGGAGGGGGGTGCACCAGTTGGCATTCTGTCTCAGCGTCAGACTCTTCACCTTAGAACATGAAAACTTTTTCTGCACTAGGTAGATAGGTATCAGCTGAACTGGGCAGTGCCCTTTTCTTTTTTCCTTCACTGCTTTTTACTTTCCCAACTCCTTGTACCTCACATGTGTACAATAGTCATAATGAAGAGCATGTAGATACGACATGAAAGAGCCAGGAGGGAGCTCAGGTCAGCTTCCCAAGCTGTTCATTAGCAATTATCCTATGTTGAAATACTGCCCACATAAACATTTCTTCATTAGCAAATAAACTAGTTTGACTCTTGGGGTACAGAAATTTTGATGTGAATGCTAAGGAGACTCAAGCTAAGCACTGGTTTCAGTGACATCCCATGAGTTTAAAAAAGCATATATTTCAATTTATGCATGCTGTTTCAGAAATGTTAATGGGTAGAGCAATAAATACAAATCATAAGTGAGAACTTGCTCAGCTACTCTGGTAAGAATCAAAAAAGCATGTCCTAGGAATGTTTTGGAACAAGATAGTATGATAGAGAAATTCAGATCTCTAAGGATAAATCCACTATTCATTTTTATTAATTACGGAATAATTTCCATTGTTCATCTTGATGACAGAAATAGAAGGGTAAAAAGGATAAATATAAGCTTGACAGAATTAAAGCACATCAGTATTTCGTTTGGGTTGTCTTTATTTGGTTGGTCACCTGGTAATCATAACTCCCAAATCACCATGCTGAAAAGTACTTATTAAGTACCTATAATTACGGGTTGTGCTATATG
Source organism: Mandrillus leucophaeus (assembly GCF_000951045.1). Classification (NCBI taxonomy): domain Eukaryota; kingdom Metazoa; phylum Chordata; class Mammalia; order Primates; family Cercopithecidae; genus Mandrillus; species Mandrillus leucophaeus. The sequence continues at coordinate 499,268 of NW_012110430.1, read as the reverse complement.
ATGCACATTTAAAATTTATTAAACGAGAAGAGTCCATGCTATCTCAAAATGACTAATTATCTGATAATAAAACAGTATAGTGTTACCATTATACCCAAGTATGGAGGCCTGCCAGTATACGAAGTATTACCACTGAACCATTAGGAAAGCAATCTATCCACATTAAAAACTACGTGGGCTAGTGGCAAACCATTATTCATCTTGAATACAGTTGAACTTTACCGGAGAGATGCCAGAAAGGAAAGGCAATTTTAATTCATTAAAATTGCTCTGTTCATTAAAGAAAATCTTACCTTCTTCTAAGCAGTATGGATACATTCAACCATAAATAACTCAGTTAAAGAGGTAAGTGTTAATGCTTCCTTAGGCAACTCCCACTTGTAGCAGATGCTTAGGTTTAATTCTAAACTAACCCAAAGGATTTGAATTTCACCACAGTAAAAGATTTCTGTGCACGCAATGAACAACTTACTTTGATCACAGCACTTAAACCGATTCCCGTTAACTACCTGTAACCCAGATATAGCTTATACAGTTATTTTGTGTTTACCTACCTGCTTGACCACAGCCATGACAATGTTGGATAGTCTTGAGCAGTGTAGAGTGTGCAGCTGTGTGACTGTGAGTGACTACTGTCATCAGGTTCCCTATTCTCTCTTCTGTTGAAGGAGGAAATTGGGCTCCACCTCTAAGGTTCCTTGCAATTATCAAGTTCTATGATTCTGTACTGACTGACTTCATTGCCTTAGCTGTTGAATTGCTTTGTAGAGAGCTCTAAAAATTATGTGGGAAAGTGAATGGCCCTTGCTGGGATGTGAGCAGTGCATTAGGACTACTTCTCATTTTAGAAGTGAGGAAATTAGAGAAAAAATACATAGGGAAGATTTTTTATTCTTTTCTTGGTTCTTGAGGCATTACTTTTCCCTTTATGGCTAGAATGATAGGATTGTATGAAGATATTCATTTAACTTGGTTTGTTTATGATTGCAAGTAATACAGTTAATACAGCAAAAATCAGAATCTCAAGTATGTTGAATGGGTAAGATAAATAATAATTTTAAGGAAATGTCTTCAGTGGTATATGTATAACTAATTTCTGTTCTCAAAGAAGCAAAGAGGGTTTGGATGAAAGTTTCCCAGGCTCAGAAAATATGACAGTAGAAACATGAAGATAGGAAATTCTTCTTCATCTTTTCACAGTTACACAATGTTCTACACATTATGCAATGATTATGTAATTCAACAGGAGAGCTTAAGGAATTTTTACAGCTCATAAGATAACACATCAAGTACCCCTTTTTCTTCTGAAAGTTTACCACAAGAACAGGAAAATCTAGGCCTACTTTACCTCTAAGCCTGTTTATCTGTGAAATAAAGATAATACTTTACCTGCACCATGAGTATTAAATGGTAAAGCTTTTTGGCATCATGTCTACCCATAGGAATCACTCTATAAATCATTATATGTGATTATTGTCACTTATTACCTTTATAAATTAGAAAAAAGTATATACTTTTTCATATTACTATCGCCTACTTGGTAGAACTTTATTTTTCTTTAGTCTTTGCTTATATGTGCATAAACAGAAATGGTGATTGTGACTCTTAAGTAATTTAATTCCATGCCCTTGCAATTTCCACAGGAGAAATAAAGCAATATATATATATAATTTATGGCCAAAAGTACTTTCCTCCTGAAATGTCCAATAGTTAAAGTTTCCACAAAATTGTCTCACTTTTCCACTTTTCATTGAAGTATAGAAATAATCAATGTTTTTCTGGGGGAAGAAAATGTATCATAACATTTTTCTGAATATTTGACTCTTTAGTTATTATTACAGGGAAAGTACAACTTTGTGTTTACTGCCTGTTTACTGTACACACATGCCTAATTATTTTCCCCATCAGAAAATTTGATAGGACAAGACCATGTTCATTCAACAGATATTTATTAAGCACCTACTGTGTTCCAGGTCTTGTGTGACCAAGAGAAGAGTCTGTAAACCTCAGTGAAAGTGATTTATTCAATTTTTACTTCTGCGTTGATTTCTGGAATCATTGCATTATTTGGTATTCACTAAGTAGGTCACTTGCATTCATTTACATAGGAATGTTGCTTTGTGTAAATAGCAAGGTCCCTTATGAGTCAGCATTACATGTCAGCAGGAAGGGAGAAAACATGAAGCATTTTACAAATAATACTCTTTAGGTGAACACATTTTGCTTTTGATATTATGTTTTGTAACTTACTTCTCAACCCTTTCCTTATTGATCTAATTGAATGGGGAAGACCCATTTTAAGAGAAACATTGCTTTCTTAGGAAACATGCTCAACTGTTTAAATTATTTATAAGGTTTCTATTGCTTTCTGTCAAATCATAGTTCTATTATAGAAGTTTGTTGATTTTTGCTTTTGAATTTATTTTTTGGCATTATCAGTATTGTTGTCAGAGGCATTTGAACTAGAGTGACTTTATCTTGAATAGGGGCTAAGTAAAATGAGTCTGAGACCTACTGGGCTGCATTCCCAGGAGGTTAGGAATTCTTAGTCACAGGATAATATAGAAGGTTGGCACAAGATCACAAGATCACAAAGACCCTGCTGATAAAACAGGATATGGTTAAGCAGCTGGCCAAAACTCACCCAAAGCAAGATGGTAACAAAAGTGACCTCTGATCATCCTCACTGCTTATTATATGCTAATTATAATGCATTAGCATGCTAAAAGACACTCCCATCAACACCATGACAATTTACAAATGCCATGGTAGAGTATACAGTCTAAAAATGGAAGGAACCCTCAGTTCTCTTCCTGGGGAAATCTCCGCCCCTTTCCCCAGCACACTCATGAATAATCCACCCCTTGTTTAGCATGTAATTTAAAAACCCATAAAAATAGCCAGCCAGCAGTCCTCAGGGCTAATCTGCCTATGGAGTAACCATTCTTTCATTCTTTTGTCTTTTTGAGAGGGAGTCTCAAAAATCGCGGCTCATTGCAACCTCTGCCTTCTGGGTTCAAGCGATTCTCCTGCCTCAGTCTCCCAAGTAGCTAAGATAACAGGTGCCCACCACCATGCCTGGCTACATTTTTTATTTTTAATAGAGAGGGAGTTTTACCATGTTGGCCAGTCTGGTCTCAAACTCCTGGCCTGAAGTGATCCACACACCTTGACCTTCCAAAGTGCTGGGATAACAGGCATGAGCCACCACGCCTACCCAAGATAAAATTTTAAATGTCTATCTTGTTCCAAGACACAACCATGTCACCAAATAGTTCCAATAAAAATACTTTTTAAAAATTCATGTATGTATCTAAATTGGCTCAACAAACTCTAAAGAATAAAATTATTTCTCTCAGTGAAAAGGCTACTTTTTGTACTTCAATGCTATGTTATTGAAATTTCAGTCATAAGAGCCTACAAAGGAAGTATGTCTATTCTGGCGTGATACTTAATATGTTGGTTAAACTGCTGGAAGACCTGATTTGTCAAGGGAGATTTCAATAGAACACCAGTTTGCCATGTGGACTAGACTCCCTCTTCAGTGAAGCAGGAATATTCTCAAGAATCTTTTTTCAATGCTTAAAAAGAGGAGAACTGGTACAAAATTTGATGTTTCCTAATGACTAAAAATATCTTAAAGATTTTGTTTGCTTGTTTGCAGGAAGAAATCTTTCCTGTTTTCTGCTCTGTATGCTGCCTTTGTATTCGGTGGTCGGCACCTAATGAACAAACGAGCAAAGTTTGAACTGAGGAAGCCATTAGTGCTCTGGTCTCTGACCCTTGCAGTCTTCAGGTAAGTTTTTTTTTTCATTTTTCTAATAAAATGTATCCATTTTATCACTTGCTGAAAGAATGCAATGATTGAGCATTTGATTTTAAATCTGATATTTTTGGTTATTGAATATGATGAGGACATAAAATAAAGTGTTCAGAAAGAAAGCCTTCACTGCAACCATTTGCCATGATGTACCCAACCTTGTATATTTCGAGAATTGTCAGGCCATCTCTTGTCCTGTCCAAATTGGCCATGCAGTAATCTGATTCATCTGTTAGGATGAGAAGCAGTACAGTAATTCATTAGTGTTATTGGCTACATATAGATGAAAGGTTAAATGGGAAGGCACACAAGTAACCTGTTGAAGTCTATTGGAGAATAGGGTTCAAATACCCTGGGTGTGCTATTGCTAACACTTAATCAAAAGATGACACTTAGACATAGACCAGACACTGGACATCTGTGTCAGTATTGATAGACCAGAGAATGCTTTTGCTCTGCATCTTCAAAAGCACCCTCCACGGACCACATTCCCTGAACTGACTTGCAGGCATGTGCTTATGTAGCCAGCTCTAGCTTCATAAATGTAAAAGAACTCAACACAGAGGCTGTCAGGACAAGGCCTGTTCTCTCCAGGGCATCTGTCAGCCGGTGTGCAGACTCATTCCTCCAGAAGCTTTCAGGAGCATTTCCAGTCTTGTATTATTTTGTGATCTAGGCAATCACAAGACTAATTAGCACCCAGCTGGTGTCCAAGCAAGTGCCAGGATTTACCTAGAGTGCTAACAAAGGCACCTGTTCTGTTTGTGTTTTGCTTGTCAAAACCAGCAAGTTTATAACTAGGCTTGGGGAGAAACAGGAGGAGAGTAAATGTACATATACTATGAAACACAAAACTATTCATTTTCATATTTATAAATACTCATTTGTATTTTTTCATATTGTATATTAACTGTTCTACTTCTAAGCAGAACTGGATGTTATCATTAAAGCTTCATTAGTCACTTAAAGCTTATTAAAAATGACTGAGCAGGAAGAGTATTTCCATTAAACTCTTATGATCTGTGCCTTTCCATAATGTTGGATCCCTCCATCTAAAACACCCACTTGCTCAGCACTGCTGAATATACTTTTTATTTCAGTGCAATTTGTAAGGCCCTAAGTTTGAAGTACTCATGATTTGGATCTGTCACTAAAATCTCCTTCCAGTTCAATCTGTATCAGGTCATGATTATAATATAAAGAAGTCTTTTCATTTTTATTTACATTTAAGTTTGACGATATGCCTCACCTAAAGTATTTTGATATTTGTGGGGAATTTATCTCTATCCTAATGAAGCCTTTCACCATTTTACTGATTTTTCAATATTCCCTGAACCTTTATCTTTTGTTATTTTAAATTTTAACACTTGTAAGCAGAGGAAAAAAAGTACAATGACTCCCCTGCACCCCTTACCTTGATTAAACAATTGTCAACACTTGGCTGATTTTACTTCATTTAATCTTGCTCACCTTGTTTCTCAACCCCAAATTATTTGGAACTATTAATAATAGAGGCTGAAATAATTCTTATTGAAATCATACCATGGCTAAAGGTTAAGTACTCTTTAAAAACAAACACAGTATTATGATCTCACCTAAATAAATAATTTGTTCTCATTAAATTTCAAATGTCTTTAGTTGTCTCATAAATGATTCCTGTTTTACAGTTTATTTTTAAGAACCTGGATCAAAATGAGATCTTTACATTTCCATTAACTGATATCTTTTGACTTACAGATTTCCTCTCTTTTTCCTTATGATTCATCCTTTGAAGAAACCAGATAGTTTACCCCATAGAGTTTCCTCTGGCCTGGATTTTGCTTGATTCCATTTTTCTGTACCTTCTATTTCTTATAAGTTGTAGTTAGATCTAGAAGGTTTATTACATTTAGGTTTAATATTTGAAGAGGTTTTCTATAAGAAACAACTTGCCTTTATCAACTATTTGGTTATCTTGAAGTATATACAGTTATTATAGCAAAGATTAGGATAAATGCTCGATTCTTTGTCTATATTCATCAGGTTTTTTTTTTTTAAGTTAGCTAGCGTGTAAACAATAAGATTTGTTTTCTTAAGAATCATTATAAACTTATGGATGTGTACTTTTTTATATGCCAGTGATTTTGAGACATGATTTTGATGTGTTTTAAGTCCACTGCTATTCCATTTGATGGTGATAGTTTGATTTTTTTCTTTAATTACAAGGTATTCCAGGCCAGGCATGTTGTATATTTCTTGTCCAGAACTGGAATCAGCCATTTCTCCAAAGAGCCTGTATTAGATCGTTTTCATGCCGCTAATAAAAGACATACCCAAAACTGGGAAGAAAGAGAGGTTTAATTGGACTTATAGTTCCACATGACTGGGGAGACCTCACAATCACGGCGGGAGGCATAAGGCACTTCTTAACGTGGTAGAGGAAAGAGAAAATGAGGAAGAAGCAAAAGTGAAACCCCTGATAAACCCGTGAGATCTCGAGAGACTTATTCACTATCATGAGACTAGCATAGGAAAGACTGGCCCCCATGATTCAATTACCTCCCCCTGGGTCCCTCCCACAACACGTGGGAATTCTGGGAGATACAATTCAAGTTGAGATTTTGGTGGGGACCCAGCCAAACCATATCAGAGCCCTAATTCCTATGGTAGAGAGGAGATAACATTTAGAAACCACTATCTGGGTACTAAAGGTGGTTGTTGGTGCTGAGTAAGTTCTTATATTTAAGTCTTTAAAGAAGCCAGAAGTGGAAATTTACTTATTGAGGTAGAATATACATATATAATTATTTTTTTTTTTTTTTTTTTTTTTGGAGACAAGATCTCACTCCATCACCCAGGCTGAAATGCAGTGGCACAATCACGGCTCCCTATAGCCTCAACCTCTCCAGCCTCAGGTGATCCTCCTACCTTAGCCTCCCACGTAGCTGGGACTACAGGCATGTACCACCACAGCCGGCTAGTTTCTATATTTTTTTGGTAGAGATGGAGTTTCACTATGTTGCCCAAGCTGGTCCCAAACAATCTTTACCATTCTTATGACTTAACTTTTATTTCTCCTTCCTCTCAGGCCAAAAATCCAAGTTCCCGATGTTGACCAGTAACTCTACATTTACTTTATCCTGCAATGCACATGCAGAAGTCAGTAGTGATACTTTATCCTTTTTAGACTGACAACTTATTGTGTTCTCTTTCATTTAATGGATTCTGTTATTTTATTTTCTTCAGAGCCACGTTTTGTATAAAATTTAAAAATTCAGAACTATATAGAAAAATCCAAGTATCTGCAGTCTAAGGTTTTAAACAATGGATCTTAATATTTTTAAGCCAGAATTTGGGAAACACTGATAATGGAATTCTATGCTTCTGTGTTTGGAAGAACATATTGAGATTTCTCTATGCTTAAAGAATGCTAGTCAACAGTGCACGGAAGTAAAAAGTCTGACTAGAGAGTGATATTTTTAATATAAAAATATAGAGATACTAAAAATAAATAAACTCAATTTTTTACTTTTTTGGGGGGGGGAAAGCAGGTAAGTCATCTTATTTATTAAATTCCTATGATTTATTAGAAAATAAGACCAGCCTGGGCAACATGGCAAAACCCCATCTCTACAAAAAGTACAAAAATTAGCCAAGCATGGTGTCGTGCACCTGTAGTCCCAGCTACCTGGGAGGCTGAGGTGGGAGGGTCACCTGAGCCTGGGGAGGCTGAGGCTGCTTTGAGCCATTATAGCACCACTGCACTCAAACCTGGGTAGCAGAGCGACCCTGTCTCAAAAAATAAATGAATGAATAAATGGCTAAATAAAAAATTTCAGCATTTGTAGAGGTTGATTGTAGTGGACTGGCAATTTAGAAGTTAAAAAGATTTATTTTTTTGTGATGTGTTATTCAGAACAAATGAAGCAAGTATAATAATGTGGACAACTCTTAATTTTGCACATTGGCCATTTATTATTGTGTTTTTCTGCATTTAACACATTTCCTAAAATATACATACACACATTCATATCTAATCCCCTACACAATTCTGTAGAATTTCAAGTAGTTGTTTTTTTGAAATCCAAATATTTCATAAAGTTGATATAAAACATTCATCAAAAATATGCTCTTCTGGTCAGGCATGGTGGCTCACACCTGTAATCCTAGCACTTTGGGAAGCCAAGGCGGGCAGATCACCTGAGGTCAGGAGTCTGAGACTAGCCTGGCCAACATGGTGAAACCCTGTCGCTACTAAAAATACAAAAATTAGCCAGGCATGGTGGCACGCGCCTGTAATCCCAGCTACTCAGGAGGCTGAGGCAGGAGAATCATTTGAACCCTGGAGGTGGAGGTTGCAATGCGCCGAGATTGTGCCACTGCACTCCAGCTTGGGCAACAGAGCAAGACTCTGTCTCAAAAAGAAACAAACAAAAAAACTGCTTTTCACAAACAGTTGTTTTAATGAGTGTTAAGAAATTTCTTATTTTGGTCATAAATGAAAATTTCATTTTTATAAAGGATATATTTTGGTAGAAAGTTTTGAGTGGCTTTTACACTATAATTCATGCATTTTCAAATATTGTCTAATGACAAAAATATAGACATTCCTTGCTCAGGAGACAGAGATAGTTCTTCTATGAGATGGTCTGCAATGAGGTGATGGCCAAGGGCCTATCGCCCACTCCATCTCCCCATCCTTTGTCGCTGTAGCATAAGATGCCATCAATTTGGAAAATGAAGGAAAGAGAAAGAACCAAACATTTCAGAAGAAGTAAATTTTTCTTTTGGAAAATCACTGAAAAGAGGAATTTTTGTGTATTTTACTGCTTAGGAATAATTTCTTTTCCCTCACGTCCTCAAGGTTGCCTGTTAGCTCTTAACAGCAGCCAGGGACCCAGTTATGCTTAATTTCCAGATGCCATACATTGTTTACTCATGAACTGAGACACCATTGTGGGAATTAAATCATATCTGCTGCATACTTAAAAAGACAAACAAAAGAAACCTCTTCAAACCAGTCTATTTCAAAAAGTGATGGGGTTTTAGTATTGTTTGCAAGAATTGCCTGCAGTTTTTCTCTTTATTTTTGGGGGTTGACTGAAGCAGTTTTCATGGAGACAGCAGTCTTCAGGTGGTATTCAGTGTAATTTATTGAAACCTATCATAAGTTTTGATGGAGTAGATAAAATATGGCCAGCTGAGTTTTCCTTAGGCCTACAATAGATCATTTAATTTGAGGAACATTTCTCTGGGTTCCCCTGACAATCTCTCCTCGTGATTCCTCCAGGCTCTCTTTTCAGATTCAAAGTACCAGGTTCTGGTGTCAGTCTTTGCAAATATGGCCGGGATGATGGCACAGTGACCAACTTCCACCTACATCCCACCTAACCCAAGGACAGGCATTTCTTTATTTGATAAGATAATTTTATGTGGCATTTATCTATGGGTAAAGTTTGAACATTTCCTTAGGGTAAATGCCGAGAAAAATTCTGGTTATGTGAATCAGTAAAACTTTTAGATGAGATTGCTCCTGGTGGCAAAGAAGTTAGATTTGGCTAAGTTATCGAACTTTGATATAGCAACAGAGCATCAGATACTTCAGGGTACTTATCCCCTGTTCTTCTAGACACTCCTGAGTCATTTAATCGTGTTGCTATGACATGTCAGCTGGGTTACTACAATTGATTTGAAAAAGCTTTCCATCCTTCTAGATTGGGTCCAGGTGTGTTTGCTTCTGATTCAAAGAGCCTCTACCAGTTACCTGTCTGGCAGTGTTTTCTTTTCATCAGCAGCATAAGGAGTTCCAAGAAGCCATCTTTGAGGTTCTTGATGCAACACAGATCAAAGCAGGATGTCTAGTCAGTGTACATGATAAAAAGATAATTACTTGATGTTACAAATTTATAGGTGCCAATATCACAGTTGCTTCACCTTTGCTCACTCCTGTTTCCTGGTGATTACTCCGGCCTCAATTGTTTTATGCATGATTTGCACAAATCCAGATGTTCTACATTTTATAGTTTGACATCTCGCCTATTAACCAGCAATTTTTCCTGTTGAACCTCATTGTAATTTCCTGGCTACATTTTCCTTTTGTTATTAAATTTTATCTCTGGCTTAAGTATGAAATATATTCAAGATTAGTAGAAAATTACTCTATTTTTTCTTTTGTGGGATTTTTATGAACAAACTGCTTAAATATAGCATAGGAAACTTGCAGAAAAGTCTGTTTAACAGTGCAAGCAGTAGATAAATGGTATTTAACCAAATCATTCAAGTTCTGTTTTCCCCAGATTTTATAGACAAATTCAGTGTCTAATATCTGAAGAATTATTGGCAATTACCTTATTTCTAAAGCCAACAAGTATATAATAAAACTAACTGAAGCTGTTCCAGTGAAAAATACTCGACAGTTTGTAACCCATATGGAAGGAGGGAGGACATGATTGACCTATAAAATGATGGTACAATTAAAATGACAAGTTTTAGAACAATGAAATCAGTTTGTGCATAAGCCCCTCATAAGTGTCTTAGTTTTTATTCCTATGGTCGCCAAAAGTGGCCCATTTTAATCCACAAAAACAATAATGACAATGATTGCAGTGATATCATTTATATAAAGTAAATGGATCCATAAGCTTAAGTGTCATAGGACAAAAGCTCCTATTTTATGAAAAATGTGTTATAAATGTCAGATTTTTAAATGTAACACCAAAAGTACAAAAGTAACAAGCCAAAGATGCCTTTGGAAAGCATAATGCTGAGTAATAAAAAAGCAAGCTGGGAAATAATCCTGGAAGTGTAATACCATTTATGAAAATTTTAAAAAGTCGTTAATACTACATTTATGAATATATATGTCGTAAAAGCATTCAAATATGCATGAAAACCTCAGGATACTAAGTATCTCTGTTTGGGGGAAGGGAGGGAGAGAAATAGGGCTAGAGAGAGTCCAAAGGGGGCTTCAATTCCTTTTGTAACATTTCATTACATGTAGTAACATGTTACAACATGTTATTACAAAAAGGTCAAACCAGGGAAAAATAGCTATTTGATAAAAAGAAGGGCTATACAAAAGCAAAGTTGAATGCAATTAATGACATTTGGTTCGTTAAGTGAAACAGCAACAATTGTAGCCATATTATAAGATTCAGGTAGTACTGCTGGTGCAGAAATAAAGCAAGTTTATGTCAAAACACAATGTTGTAATTTATTGGTCCTCATTCTCTACCTATCCCACCCAATAATGATCGGTATATAGTTAGAATGAAGAATAGCTTTTGTTTTCTTCTTTTTTCTGACAGTATCCCTCAGTTAAGTGTGTATGTTTTGCTGGAAGGATGATTTGAGGACCTTTCTTTTCTGTCCCTGTGTTCAACTCTTGAAGAATCTACCATGGTTAATGTTTCTAACCTGTAGACAGATACGATGTAGGTCAGTATTGTGCGTTTAATTATTGTTTTATCAAAACTTGTTTTGTTTTTATCTTTAGCTTACTCGAAAGTGTAAAATATCACATACCAATACTTGGTACCTTCCTTAGCCTCCTATTTTTGTGTTATTTTATCAAAGAACCAGAGCAATTGCTGACTCCAATTTGCTTCTAATGCCATATTTGTAAATTACAGCTTCTCCTATTTTTTTTAAAGTAAAATTAATGGATGTATAGGAAATCCTTTTTCTTTGTTTTCTTTTTTCTGAAGGCAGAGTATTTAACAGTTTTCTTTGCAGAATCAGATTTTTCTTAAAACTAAATAGCTAGAGCAGTTATGTTTTATAATAATAAACATAATAACAATAATTTATTGAGACATAAAATAACTGAGACTAGGAATAACGTCACACCTAGATAACATCTCCAGCACACTGATTGTTTTAAAGGTCAGGTCACAAAATGACAACAAAATATATTTTGTTTCCCTTTGCACTGAAAGAAAAGTGCAGCACCCACACTGTATTATTAAAAAGCCCAACAAATGTTCAAGGCAAAAATCTTAATAAACAGTAAAGTTTAAAAAGCCTATTCCCATAGGAAAAATAATCCTTCCATTTACTTAGCACTGCCAGAGTTGGCTTCTTCCCTTGATGAAGGACACCCTAACATTTTTACAACTGGAGATAACGATATCTAGTCTGAAAGATAGTAGGATAGTGGATTTGTTAAGCATTTTCTTTTAATTTTTATTTTGTTTTATTTGAGATGGAGACTCGCTCTATTACCCAGGCTGGAGTACGGTGGCATGATCTCTGCTCACTGCAACCTCTGCCCTCCGGGTTCAAGCAATTCTCTGCCTCAGCCTCCCAAGTAGCTGGATTACAGGCGCCCACCACCATGCCTGGCTAGTTTTTGTATATTTAGTAGAGACAGGGTTTCACCATCTTGGCCAGGCTGGTCTTGGACTCCTGACCTCATGATCCGCCCACCTCGGCCTCCCAAAATTCTGGGATTACAGGGTTGAGCCACCGCACCCAGCCATGTTAAGCATTTTGAGTTGTATTTGAATCCCTTTCAATCTGAGAGCTGCAGGATACCCCTCCATTGTCCTGTTCAGTTTTGTTATTAGTACCAATTTTGTTGTTCTGTTCATCTATACACACATTCACATAACTAACAAATTGCAGCTATTTATTATATTATTAATACCAATTTTGTTATTGTGATGACCTATACATGCAGTAACATAACTACCTGACAAATTACAGCTACAGGATAAAGAAAGTCCTTTCTGTGTCTGCCCATAGTATATATACACACAAACCCCGTTACCCTTTATACACTCTTCTTCCTGCTCACCAGGAATTTTTTCTATCCCCCTGACATCAGAGACAGCTCAAGTAAAATACTGCTTCAACTGGGACCTGACATCAGAAATTCCAATGCCAACCCAGACTAGCTCAGATCACCACCCACCCCCTTGCATAAAACCTCCATGCTTCATTAACCATGCCAGAAGCATCATGAATAGGTAATAGCAGACTTATATGACATAAACTACTTCATTAACATTTGCTTTGTTTTCTAGATGTCTAAAACTGGATCCTTTGCCAGAGTTTGGTCTTTCTAGTCTCAAATCACAATAAAGTGACCCTAACTGAATTCTTGACTCCTTTTGAGAAACCACGAGCTATAATAAAAATAAGGAATTGGCAACTTTCTATCTTTTAAAAGTTTTTAAGATGGAACTTTTAACCGGGGTCCATGCATCCTGGTCTGCTCTGGACAGTCTTAGTTTTATGCATGTTGTCTCAGTGTGATTATTAATAGCTCCTTCTTCACTCTCAAGAATGTCCCAATTTGGATGATAAATACAACAGTTATTCTATTTATCACCCACAGAGAAATTGAGTTGGCTCAATAAAAAAGAAAAAGGAAGAATACCATTGATTATTTGATAACTTACTGCTAACAAATTCTTATTTTTAGGATTGACCTCTTGACTAAAACTTGCTCTGCCTGTAATATTTCCAAACATTTGACACACTATCACTCAGATTTAAAATATCCAAACTGGATCTCCTTTTGATATTTCTTTTCATTGAAATTTATCACAATTTTCCTAATGAATATCTTTAAGTCATTCAAAGTATGTATGCAAATCTCCTTTACCCAGTCACCAACTTGTATCAATTCTTGTCAGAATCTCTTAGGTAGCTGACTACACCGCTGTTTCCACCCTGGACCCTCCAATTATGATCTTTGTCACTTCACATCTTCAGTTTTACAACCACTAGTTGCTGTCCTTCAAATGTTTCCTCTACCCAAGGATATTCTACGTAGTATATTGTTTCCCTGTTTAAACCTTAATTGAAACTTTTGCTTATACATTAAAACCTCAATCTCGCCATAAAAATGTACAATCTTGCCTTGACCACTGCCCTATGCAAGCCAACATGTATATCGAATCTTTTCCCGCAAAACTGACACACCTTGCCCATTCCTAATTTCATTCCTTTTCTTTTTAGACAGTTTCACTCTGTCACCCAGGCTGGAGTACAGTGGTGCGATCTAGGCTCACTGCAACCTCTTTCTCCCGGGTTCAAGTGATTCTTGTGCCTCTGCCTCCCAAGTGGCTGGGATTACAGACTTGTGCCACCATGCCTGGCTAATTTTTGTATTTTTAGTAGAGATGGGGTTTTGCCACATTGGCCAGGCTGGTCTCAAACTGCTGACCTCAGGTGATCTGCCTGCCTCAGCCTCCGAAAGTGCTGGGATTACAGGTGTGAGCCACCATGTCCAAGCCTAATTTCATGTCTTTGAACACGTTGCACTTCCTCTTTCTCCATTCTTCCTCTATTTGTTTTTCTGTAAATCTTATTGTTTAGACTTAACATTCCTTCTCTATAATGGCCTATCTGATCATTTCAGCCCATATCTCAGCTCCACTGAACTTGCTGATAGTTCATCATTTAACCAGACTATATATTGCCTTAACTGATGTACTTCTTAGTAGACTATGAATTTCTTGGGGCAAGAATTGTGTCTTGCTGTCCTTGGAACACCAAGTGCACACAAAGTTGTTGAATTAATGAATACAAATCTCACACCTGCCAGTTCTGCAGTCACATGTGATTATTGTTTCCAGTCACTTCACTTTTTCACTCTGTATTTCTTGCATGAACTGCCCTAGACGTGCCCTAGTCCAGTCTTCATTGCATTCTATCAGTCTTTACCTGTGAACATGCATACATGCATCCAGAAATCAGGGACTGATGTTATGTAGTGTCAGGAGCCTGCAGTGGCCTACAAAGCCCTACACAGCCTGGCCCTTGTTGGTTTTTGACCTCCCCTCTTCCCTCTCCTCAGCCACTCTTGCCTGCTTGCTGTTCCTCAAACATGGTCACAAGGCCTCTGCCTCAGGGCCCTTGTGTTTGCTCTTCGCTTGCCCAGAACACTCTTCACCCAGGTATTCTTTTAAAATTATACATATGTATATATAATTATGTATAATTACATGTGATATATATTATATATAATTATATATTATATATAAT